>NC_029775.3:65648106-65687095 GCF_000817695.3 Arachis duranensis
TTTCTTCCACCATTGTTAAAGCCTTGTTGAGGCTTTTGTTGATTCTTCCATGAGAAATTTGGATGATTTCTCCATGATGAATTATAGGTGTTTCCATAAGGTTCACCCATGTAATTTACCTCTGCTATTGCAGGGTTCTCAGGATCATAAGCTTCTTCAGAAGCTGCTTCTTTAGTACTGTTGGATGCATTTTGCCATCCATTCAGACTTTGAGAAATCATGTTGACTTGCTGAGTCAACACTTTGTTCTGAGCCAATATGGCATTCAGAGCATCAATTTCAAGAACTCTCTTCCTCTGAGGCATCCCATTATTCACGGAATTCCTCTCAGAAGTGTACATGAATTGGTTATTTGCAACCATGTCAATAAGTTCTTGAGCTTCTGCAGGCATTTTCTTTAAGTGAATGGATCCACCTACAGAATGGTCCAATGACATTTTGGGAAACTCAGATAGACCATAATAGAATATATCTAATATGGTCCATTCTGAAAACATGTTAGAAGGACACTTTTTGGTCATCTGCTTGTATCTTTCCCAACCTTCATAAAGGGATTCACCATCTTTTTGATTGAAGGTCTGAACATCCACTCTAAGCTTGCTCAAGGTTTGAGGAGGAAATAATTTATCCAAGAAGGCCGTGACCAGCTTATCCCAGGAGTCCATGCTATCTTTAGGTTGTGAGTCCAACCATGTTCTAGCTCTGTCTCTTGCAGCAAAAGGGAAAAGCATGAGCCTGTGGACTTCAGGATCTACTCCATTCGTCTTTACAGTCTCACAAATCTGCAAGAACTCAGTTAAAAACTGGTAAGGATCTTCATATGGAAGTCCATGAAACTTGCAGTTCTGTTGCATTAGAGCAACTAATTGAGGTTTCAGCTCAAAATTGTTTGCTCCAATGGCCGGAATAGAGATGCTTCTTCCATCAAATTTGGACGTTGGTTTAGTGAAATCACCTAGCATTCTCCTTGCATTATTGTTGTTGGGCACGGCTGCCATCTCCTTCTCTTGTTTGAAAATTTCAAAAAGGTTGTCTCTGGATTGTTGTAATTTAGCTTCTCTTAGTTTCCTCTTCAGAGTCCCTTCAGGTTCAGGATCAGCTTCGACAAGAGTGTCTTTTTTCTTGTTCCTGCTCATATGAAAGAGAAAAGAAAAAGAAAAGAAAGAAAAATTCTCTATATCTGGACAAAGAGGATCCTTATTATTAGTAGAAGAAGAAAGGAATAAAAGTGGAGAATCCAATCACAAGGGTGAGGATAGAGGCAGTGATTGGAGATGAAGAGAGGTGAAGAGAAGTATTAGTAAATAAATAAATAAATAGAATAAGGGAAGAGAGGGAGAATTCGAAAATAATTTTGAAAAAGTAGTTAATGATTTTTGAAAATTAAAGATAAGATATAATTAAAATTAAAATTTAAAACAATTAGTTAATTTAAAAAGAATTTTGAAAAAGGGATGAGATATTTTCGAAAATTAAAGATGGAAAAGTAGTTAGGTGGTTTTGAAAAAGATAAGAAACAAACAAAAAGTCAAATAGTTAGTTGAAAAAGATACTAAAGTCAAATTTGAAATGATAAGAAGATAAGAAGTTAGATAAGATATTTTGAAATCAAATTTTTGAAAAAGATAAAATTTTGAAAAAGTATGATAAAAATATAAGATGAAAAAGACTTAAATTTTTAAAATTAAAATTAATTACTTAACTAACAAGAACTAAAAGATATGATTCTAGAATTTAAAGATTGAACCTTCCTAAACAAGAAAGTAACAAACTTCAAAATTTTGAATCAATCACATTAATTGTCAGTGTAATTTCGAAAATTTGAAATGAAATTAAGAAAAAGAATCTGAAAATGATTTTAAAATTTTCGAAATTAATAAGATATAAATGAAAAAGATCTGGTTTTTGAAAAAGTTTTGAAAAGATAAGATTTTTGAAATTGAAAAATTGACTTGACTTGTAAGAAACAACTAATTTTTAAAAATTTTTGACCCAGTCAACCCAAAATTTAAAAAATTTGGAGGGAAATAAGGAAAAGATATTTTTTATTTTTGAATTTTTAATGAGGAGAGAGAAAAACACAAACATGACCCAAAACATGAAAATTTTGGATCAAAACACATGATGCATGCAAGAACACTATGAATGTCAAGATGAACACCAAGAACACTTTGAAGATCATGATGAACATCAAGAACATATTTTTGAAAAATTTTTTATGCAAAGAAAACATGCAAGACACCAAACTTAGAATTCTTTAATGCATGGACAATATGAATGCAAAAATGCATATGAAAAACAACATAAAACACAAAACAAGAAATCATCAAGATCAAACAAGAAGACTTGTCAAGAACAACTTGAAGATCATGAAGAACACCATGAATGCATAAATTTTCGAAAAAATGCAAGAAAAATTTTTAAAGCATGCAATTGACACCAAACATAAAAATTGACTCAAGACTCAAACAAGAAACACAAAATATTTTTTATTTATTTTTTTATTTTATGATTTTTTTGTATTTTCTTTAATTTTTTTCGAAAAACATTATTAGAAAAACGAAAAAGAAAAGAAAAATTTTGAAAAAAAAATTTTGAAAAGAAAATAAAAAGAAAATTACTTAATCTGAGCAACAAGATGAACCGTCAGTTGTCCATACTCGAACAATCTCCGGCAACGGCGCCAAAAACTTGGTGCACGGATTTTGTGATCATCAACAATGGCTCCAATAATTTGGTAGCTCTCACACGTGAATTACACTTAGTCACAACTCCGCACAACTAACCAGCAAGTGCACTGGGTCGTCCAAGTAATACCTTACGTGAGTAAGGGTCGATCCCACGGAGATTGTTGGTATGAAGCAATCTATGGTCATCTTGTAAATCTCAGTCAGGCTGATTCAAATATGATTGGATTAGATATTCAAAAGATAAATAAAATAAACAGAAATAATGATTGGATTAGGTGCATGGAGGTGCTGTGTTCCTTCCGAATCTCTACTTTCTTATTACATTCATCCAATCCTTCTTACTCATTTCCATGGCATGATTTATGTAGGGCATCACCATTGTCAATGGCTACATCCCATCCTCTCAGTGAAAAAGGTTCTCAATCATCTGTCGGCTCTCAATCAGGTTGGAGTAGAATCTAGTGATTCTTTTGCGTCTGTCACTAACGCCCAGCCTTCAGGAGTTTGAAGCTCGTTACAGTCATTCAATCCCAGAATCCTACTCGGAATCCCAGAATCCTACAGTCATTCAATTCTAGCTTATACCACGAAGATTCTGATTAAGGAATCCAAGAGATATGCGCCCGGTCTAAGGTAGAACGGAAGTGGTTGTCAGTCACGCGCGTTCATAGGTGAGAATGATGATGAGTGTCATGGATCATCACATTCATCAAGTTGAAGTGCAACGAATATCTTAGAACAGGAATAAATCAAATTGAATAGAAAATAATAGTAATTGCATTGAAACTTGAGGTACAGCAGAGCTCCACACCCTTAATCTATGGTGTGTAGAAATTCCACCGTTGAAAATACATAAGTGAAAGGTTCAGGCATTGCCGAATGGCCAGCCCCCAAACGTGGTCACAAGACTGAATGATCAAAAGACTAACAGTCAAAAGATTTTTAATACACTAGTAAAAAGTTCTATTTATACTAAACTAGCTACTAGGGTTTACAAGAGTAAGTAATTGATGCATAAATCCACTTCCAGGCCCACTTGGTGTATGTTTGGGCTGAGCTTGATCCATCCACGAGCTGAGACTTTTCTTGGAGTTGAACGCCAAGTTGTAACATGTTTTGGGCATTCAACTCTAGTTCGTAACGTGTTTCTGGCATTTGACTCTAGAATGCAGCATGGAACTGGCGTTGAGCGCCAGTTTATGTCGTCAATTCCCGAATAAAGTATGGACTATTATATATTGCTGGAAAGCTCTGGATGTCTACTTTCCAATGCCGTTGAGAGCGCGCCATTTGGAGTTCTGTAGGGAGGTCAGATTCCAACAGCATCAGTAGTCCTTTGTCAGCTTCCTTCTCAGAGTTTTGCTTAGGTCCCTCAATTTCAGCCACAAAATACCTGAAATCACAGAAAAACACACAAACTGATATTAAAGTCCAGAAATGTGAATTTAGCATAAAAACTAATGAAAACAACCCTAAAAGTAACTAGATCATACTAAAAACTACCTAAAAACAATGCCAAAAAGCGTATAAATTATCCGCTCATCACCTTTCTCACTCTTGCATCTCATGCTAGTGATTTGCCCCGATGCTTGCATTGTTGTCTTTCTTACATGTTGAAGCTGTCATGTCTTCAAGACACTTTACTCCTTTATGGAATTATTTCTCACTTGCATGTTATTATATTAGTGTTGCTTCTTTGAGTTTAATGTTTTCTCTTCTCCTTCCGTTTTTAGGATGGCCATAAAAAAGGACAAGGAAAAGGCTCTGAAAAAGCCCACTACCAAGAGGACACCTCAAAAAATAAATGCCAAGGCCCTCCCAACACCAAAAGCTAAGCCTCCCTGATGCCAAGGCATCTTAGGCTAGTTTCACTAGCCTTTTTCTTTTATTTTTAGTTGTTTTATGCATTTTCTTGAGCCTTAAGTAATCATTTGGGCCAAATAGTCATGCTTGTCTTAAATCATTCAAACATGAAGATTTTGATGCAAATTCCATGAGTTTTTAGTTATATTCCTTGAATGCTATGAATGGAAAAATTCTCATGAATTTTAGCAAGACTTTGATGCAGTTGTTTGGATGATTTCAGGGAAGAAGAGGCTAGGCAAAGAAGCAACAAAAATCAATGAAGGAAGCCTGGATATCATTTGTGGCATTTAAGTTCCAGTTTAAGCTTAAACTGGAACTTAAATGCCAGGAAGGGAATTGCTCCAGGATGCTTCCAACGTTTAAGCTCCAGTTTAAGCTTAAACTGGAACTTAAACGTGTTATATGGAACAGCTTGACCATGCCTTCTTCAAACATAAATAACTTGAGCTACAAAACTCCAAATGAGGTGATTCAAAATGCATTGGAAAGAAGACATCTAGAGCTTTCCAAGCATATATGGCATGCATGGTGGATACTAAAAATTGAGGGAGAAAACAGCCCCGTAATGTGCATAGAAGAGCATAGTACCAACATGCAATCAGGCCAGCTGACCTCTTCACCTTCCATGGAGTATAACTCGAGTTGTAGAACTCCAAATGATGCGCTTCCAGTTGCATTGGAAAGTAGACATCCAGAGCTTTCCAACGATGTATAGAAGTATGGGGTGGACAATGCAACTGAGCTCCCAAAATTGGCATTTTCGAGCACGTTTAAGTGACTTAAACGTTGGCTTAAACGCTGTCAAACCAACCAGCAACCTTGTCACCTTCAATCAAGCATAACTTGAGCTATAGAGATCCAATTGAGGTGCTTCCAGTTGCGTTAGAAAGCTGACATCCATAGCTTTCTAACGAGGTATAATAGTCTATATTTGGCATCAAATTGGCAAGGTTGACAAGAGAACAAAGTGACGACTCAAGAAAGGGGGTGCAACGTTTGAGTGTAGTTTAATGGATCATTATCCTTTTTGGATCAATTATGTCACTCTACCCTTCAAGCAAGCAAGGCCCATCAACAACACCAAATCAAGGCCACAAGAATCATCTAAAATAGTTTATTTTCATTTGACTGTAATTTGCTTTTAATTTCATTTTCATTTTGTAATTTAGGAAGCCTATTTAAAGGCCTTAGTTTCTGCATTTGAAGGGGGACTAGAGACTTTTGGATCATTTTCTAGTTTTACTTTGTGTAATTGAATTCAGAGCTATGACTCACTAAACCCCTTTCATTGGGTTAGGGAGCTCTATTGTAATTCAATGAATCAATAATAGTTTTATCTTCTTCTTCAACCTTTTCTCTTGAATTTTGTTAGAAAGCTTCTCGATCTAATTCCATTGGTTAGTTGTCTTGGGAAAGAAACTATCCATAATTGGAATCCTTCGGAACCTTGGGAAAGGAATGGAGGATTCATGCTAGAGAAGCTTTCTCACAGTGAATTGGATTGGGGTTTGGATGGATATTGTGACATGTAATCCTACCAAATTGTGGTTCATGAAACTGTGTGGTATAATCAGTGATCGAGCATCATCTCTTCTTATGAACATTTAAACCAAGGGATTGGGAATTTGTTTGTTTTTAGAGAGAATTGGTGAGCCAAGGGATTGGGATCCAATCATATAAGATTGCTAAGCAAAATTCAATGAATGCATTGGTTGAGGAAGGGATAAAAATGTTTTGATTCGGAGATCTCAATATCTCCTGAAACCCAATGAATTCCCCATTTCTGATCTACACTTTCTCTTTACATTCTGCAATTAAATTCATGCAATCACCCCCATCCCTTTTTAATTTCAGCACTTTAACTTCTCGCTCTTTAATTCATGCAATTTAAGATTCCGCAATTCTCATCTAAATCTTGATTCCGCTCAACTAGAACAAACATCTAATCCGAATTGCTCATTCAACCAATCCTTGTGGGATTCGACCTCACTCTATTGTGAGTTTTTACTTGACGATAACCGGTGCACTTGCCGGAAGGAATTTTTGCCAATTGTGCAATTTCCTAAATCGTAGCTATCAAGTTTATGGCTAGCACCACTCCCTCCATGAGGGTGAAGAGGATTATTCATATTCATGAGCAGGAGAAGGGCAACCCTGTGAAGGACTCCGCAAGGTTCACCAATCGCTTTTGTGAGCTCATGTTCCCAATTTTGGTTGAAAAGAATTACCACTCTAAACCTCTCCTCGTTCCTCTGGAGCATCTTGTTCAGTGTGTCTTACCCCGCATTGAGCGGTGACAATGGGGATTTCTCATGTAGAGACTGCAGGAAGCTAATCTTTCTTGGGTGGTGGAGTTCTACTCCAACTACCACTCACTTTCTCTTGAATCAATATTTGGGCACCGGAAGCAAGTCCCCATTTCGGAAGAAGCCATTCAAGGGTTACTTAAGGTCTTGCCAGTGGCGGATAGGACAGATGGTTACCAAGAGGTCCAACTACAGCGTTGCACACGCGGTTTTGATTGGGATTCGATCCTTAAGGTCATTGCCCAACCGGAGACACATTGGACCGAAGGGAGACTCAGGCCTCAGCCTAAGTGCATTGACGCACACGCACTTACTGTGGAGACTCAAGCGTTGGCTCAATTCTTGTCCCACTATGAGCTTCCAACCACTCATGAGTCATCCATCACAGCAGACTTAGCCCTTCTTGTCTGGTGCATACTCGCTGAGAGGCCATTCAACATCCTTCTCCTCATCCGACATGCAATGGGTCACGTCCATGCTAAGAGTAACCTCCTATTTCCCGCCTTGGTAACAGATTTGGTTACTGCTGCTGGTGTTCCCCATGAGGCTAAGGACATGAAGGCAATAATTTCAGTGAAAGGCGACATCGTCTCGAGCGGAAAATATCTTAAGCCTTCTGCGGACACCACAAGCCTTGACATGGTTCCTCCTTCCGACATTCCTACCACTTCATCAGCACCACAGAAAGCATCCCACCAACTGCTTCTTGAGCTTACTCAAAAGGTGGACCGATCTGTGTGGCAGAATAAATGCCAATTTGCTTACATGAAGAAGCTCTAGGGTTGTGTTAACCCACCCATGGAAGAGCCAGACATTTCCACATCCACATCAGACCAAAGTGAAGCGAGCACTCAAGAGATGGATAGTAGAGGTGCCAACTCCAATCCCACCTTGCGCATTACCAATAGCACGGAAGACCATGCAAACTTCTAAGTGTCGAGAGGTCATTTACCGACTTCCGTAGGTAACAACCCTTTCTTTTCAACGCCTATGATTTGATTTTTCTATTGATAATTAGGATAAATTGCATGGCTAGTTTTTGTATTTGAACACTTTTTGCATGGTAGTTATTCTTGTTAGGATTACTTGGTTAGGGTGATAACTTCTTTTCCAAGAAAACGTTTTTAGGGCACCCTACCAATTTGGAAAATTTTTTTGTATTAAACTTGCTTGAAGAATTTATTTTGGAACATGTTTTTTGAGCTAAGAACATAAGCATGTGAATTTTGAGCACAATTGTAAGGTTACATCTTATAACCACTTATTTCCATTCTTGTGTGCATTGTTCTCTTTCTATGAGTGTAATACTTGATTTGTTTGATTCTATATGTCTATTATTCTGTGTATGAATGCATTTACATGATTGAGGCCGTTATTTCAATAGATCACTTGCCCAAATAGCCTTAACCCTTTTATCTACCATTGTTAGCCAATTTTGAGCCTACGTTTAACCCCCTTTGTTCTTTAATTTAGCACATCAATACCCCTATGCGAAAAACAATGAATGTCCTTTGATTTGAATCTTTGATTAGCTTAAGTGAGTGAGGGTGTGTGTCATGTAAGTGGGGGGGGAAGCCTGGGAACATTGGTAGAGGTAAAAGTTTATTTTGTAGTTTTTACTGAAAAATATCAGAAATTGGGTACACTCTCATGTATTAAATGTTTAAACCATATGCATTGGCACTGTTGTATATGTTTCATCAAAAGAAAGAAATGAAATGAAAGATGAAAAAAGGTATATATATATATAGAAAAAGAAATAAAAAAATAAAAGAAAAAAATACATAGAAAAAGAAAGTAATAAAAGGGGACAAAATGCCCCAAGGCGAAGCCAATAATAACCAATGCATATGGGATATGGATTAAAAGAGAATGCATGAGTGTGTGGAAGTGAATAAATGGGTAGTTAAGTTGTGTATTAAAATTGCATAGGTTGTTGTGTGTGTTAGGTAAGAGCTTATGTTAATCAAGGATTCAAATTTCAAGCTCACTTAGCCACATATACATCCTTACCCTTACCCTAGCCCCATTACAACCTAAAGATAAGCCCTAATGATGAATGTACACATGCACCGAATAATTGTTGATTGTTAGATGAAGAAAAAATCTTGGAAAGCATGATTAGAAGAGAATTGAGTGATCAACCCTATACACATGAGTGAATAGAGCAGATACACTTCCGGTGAGGGTTCGATGCTCAACACCTTGTTCCCGGCCTTCACAAGCTTTCTTCTTGCAAGTTGTGTACATCTCATTTTAATGTTTGAATTGGTAGAGTTCATGGATTATCATGTCACCTTAGACCTATGTGCTCTCATGTATGTTCTTGGAGGATTGATTCACTTTTGACCAAGTAGATAGAAGCATTTGCATTAGTTGCATCAATGTAGGTAAATTGCATTTCATAAACCTCTTTCTCCTATGTTCTTTGGTCTTTTTATTTTTAGCATGAGGACATGCTTGGTTTATGTGTGGGGAGATTTAATAAACCCCAATTTTGTGGTTTATCTTGTGTAGAATTTGGAGGGTTTTATCAATATTTTCCGCACTTATTCATATAAATTGCATGGTTTTGTATTTCCTTCCTAATTTTGCTTCATGGTTGAAAACATGCTTCTTTGACTCAAAAAATACTATATTTTAATCCTCTTCTATTACCATTCGATGACGTGATGTGTTTGTTAAGAGAATTCAGGATCTATAGGGCATGGATGACCTAGAAGATGGAAAGGAAGCATGCACAAGTGGAAGGAACATGAAGAATGGAGCTATGGAGAATTGGCCGTGCACGTGAGAGTTGACGCATTCGCGTGGATTGGCAAAAATCCCACGACGCGTACGCATGCCTGCCGCGTACGCATGGATCGCAAAAATCAGACGATGCTCACGCATGACGCTCAGCACGTGACCTCTTTAATGAACTCGTAGCTAGCGATTTCTGAAGAGCTCTAGGCCCAATTCCAACCTGATTCTACATGGAAAAGACCTAGGAATTGATGGGGGAAAAGGGGGGATCAATCATTCACACTTTACACACAATTTTAGCTAGTTTTTTGTTCTTGTTCTTCTAGAGAGAGAAATTTTTATTCCTCTCTAGATCTAGGTTGATTTGATCTTCCCTTGTTGAAATTCTGAATTGGATCTTGTTAATTTTAGTTTAAATTACTTAATTTGAGTTTTCCAGCATAAGTTTGTTTAGATCTTGTGTTGAATTTATGTTTTCTTGCTATTTCCCCTCTTTTTTTTCATTTTATGAACTTTGTAGATCTTGAATTTCTATTAGTGCATTGATGTTTTCTATGATTGATAGTGTTAATTGAATTATTTTCCATTAATATTTGCTAGTGGCTACTTGTATTTTCCAATTGATTTGCAATTTGAACATGTCTTTTGTTAGTGCATACCATGTGTTTGATGAAATGTTTCCTTTGATTATGGAGTGGTTTCCCTTACTCTTGGTCTAGGCTAATGGAATTGGGTAAACTTGAGTCATTAGGTCTAATTGATTTGGTGATTTGAGAACCCTAGTGGTCAACTTAATACCCATTGACACCAACTCATTACTAAGTCAATTAGTAATTGGATTGGGGCTTATGAGTTAAGATTCATCAAGCCATTTAACGTACTTCAGGCTTGGAAGAAGACATTATACATACTTCAAGCATAGAGGTAAACTTAATGAGCGTGGTTCCTCATAATTGTCAAGATATGGTTGTTAGACAAAGATGGTGACCCCAATTTCCATGCCTAGCCAAGAGTTCCTTCCATTATTCATATTTGAAACCCAAAAATTCCAAATACTTGATTCTTCTTATAATTAGTTAGTTGTTTACTTAGCTTTGGAATATAAGTATATTTGTATGTTCTTTGTTAGATGAAGATTGCTTATATTTGGCTTGGTTGCTTGATTTAGTTTCTTGCACTTTATGATTCCTTGCATGTTAAATTTAGTAGTTTAAATTCTTGTTCATGACTCCCAACCTCAGTTTTCTAACCAATATTGATGCACATATTTGTCCATTCTCTTGAGGATGACCCGAGACCAATACTCTCGGTTACTTTATATTGGGTTTCACTCTGTGACAACCATATTTCTAAATTTAATTTGAGAGTTATTAGTTGGTTTAGAACTATACTTGTGACATAACCATTTTTGTGAAATTCTTTACCAACGATAATCCTCACTATCAAATTTTTTGTGCCGTTGCTGTGGAATGGTTGCAACGTATGCCTTGATATTGGTTATGTGAATACGTGAATAGTGTAGATAGTTTATTTGCTTTCAATATTTTATTTTTAGTTTAGATTTCTTTTAATGCATAAGTCATAAGTTCTAAGTTTGATGACTCGGTCTCAACCGAACTCCAGCCTAGCCGAGCTTGATCTTGAGATTGAAAAACCTTTGTTACACACTCAGCAAGCTAGATAGCGGTTGAGCCATACTACAGGTGTAAGCCAGCACTGGCATTGAATGCCCAAATAATGGATACCACGCATGTGTTAGTCCAGGGAAACCCTCTCCTAAGCAAGCTAGTAACCCTTCTCTGGGCACTATGGATATTCACCCTGCACCACTCAAAACTCATGAGTACAAGACCAAGATGCCATATCCTCAAAAACTCCATCAAGAAGAAAAAGATAAGTAGTTTGCCCAATTTGTAAAATTCCTCAAGAGATTGGAGATCAAGATCTCATTTACATAAGCCCTCGAACAGATACCATCCTATGCCAAGTTTATGAAGCATATATTAAGACACAATAAGGATTATAGGGAGGTAGAGATAGTTTTCCTCATTGAAGAATGTAGCGCAGTCATCTAGAGGAACTTACTGGAGAAATTTCAAGATTTGGGAGCTTCTTGATACCATGCACTCTTGGAGATGCTTGCATCTGGATAGCCCTATGTGATCTTGGAGCAAGTATCAACCTAATGCCCCCATCACTAATAAAGAAACTCGGCATCCAAGAAGTCAAGCCCACCTGCATCTGCCTTCATCTTGCTGATGGCTCTGATGGACGGAATTCACTACCCCTTCCTAATAATATTGATGAATCCACTTTTGGCAAGCGCACCAAAATTATCGTCAAGTATTAACCCACAGTGGAGTGGGATCGTATCCACAGAGATTGGTAGATTTGAGAAATTTTAATTAATTGGTGTATTAGTCAAGCTCAACAGAATAAATTGTAAGTGCAGAATTATAAATGCCAAAAACATAAACGGCAAAAGAATAAAGGAAAGCAATAAAGTGTAGAAATGGAAATAACTGGAATGTAAAGGGGAATGGTATTTTGCAGAATGTAAGTAAAGCTATAAAAGAATGGGAGAGATAAGAATGGGAAAATTCATTGAGATCAGGAGATATTGTCTCTTTGGATTAAATGCAGCACATATCCTCTTCAGTCATGCAAGTTATTGACCTCTTGGCAATCATGATTGATTGAGCCCCAATCCCTTGGTGACTCAATCTCTTAGATATTGATCAATAGCCAATTCCTTGGTCTAATTTCTCTTGAAGAGAGATATGTTTGGTCCCTGATTATACCACACATCATCATAGGACCAAGTAGAGGGAGGATTGTATGTCACCATATCCAAACACCAAAACCCAGATCCTACTCAAGTGTGAGAAGGGATTTCTAGCATGGTTTCATGTTTCCTTTTCCAAGGTTCCCATGAAACCCATTTTGCATTCAATCTCTTTTCCAGGTTAATTGAACACTAAGCATGAAAATCGAAATTCCTTCTAGAAAATCAAAGAGAAGATGAAGAGAAGAAGAAATTCACTATCATTAATCCATCAAGTACAATAGAGCTCCCTCTCTCAATGAGAGGAATTTAGCTACTCATAGCGCATAGAGAAAGTACAAAAGATGGAAGAGATGAAGTGTGAAAAGTAAAAAGTGAAATCAAAACTAAACTTTGTAACTCGCTAACACCTTTTCCAATACTTCCAAGGGTATTTATACTACTCATAGCTCTAGAAAATAAAGGAAAATTACAAAAGTGAAAAGAAAATTATAATTTGGAGGGAAGAGAAACTCAACAAACATGATCTTCCAGCTGGCGTGTGATTGGTGCTTCTCTGGCGTGTCACGTTCCCTCTGTTTCTGACTTGGCGTGCCACGCCTCACCATTCAAGTGACACGCCGTCCTCTGTTTCACCCCTGGCGTGCCACGCCTACGAGCCAAAGTGGCACGCCCAGGACATTTTAATTAGCCAAGTAAGCTGGCGTGCCACGCCTTCAACACCAAGTGGCACACCTGGTGCACGAATTTGCAATCCGTACAACTAACCAGCAAGTGCACTGGGTCGTCCAAGTAATACCTTACGTGAGTAAGGGTCGATCCCACGGAGATTATTGGTATGAAGCAAGCTATGTTTATTTTATTAATCTTAGTCAGGATGCCAATAAGATTATTTGGATTTAATTGTAAGAAGTAAAAGTGATGGAATAAGTAATTGTTACTTTATTAATGGAGGATATGTTGGAGTTTTGGAGATGCTTTGTCCTCTGAATTTCTGCAATGTAATATTCAACTCAATTGTTTGTAAAGTTCCATCCATGGCAAGCTGTATGTAGGGTGTCACCATTATCAGTGGCTACTTCCCATCCTCTCAGTGAAAACGGTCCAGATCCTCTGTCACAGCACGGCTAATCAGCTGTTGGTTCTCGATCATGTTGGAATAGGATCCATTGATCCCTTTGCGTTTGTCATCTCGCCCAGCAATCGTGAGTTTGAAGCGCATCATAGCCATTCAATCCTTGAATCATACTCGGAATACCACAGACAAGGTTTAGACTTTCCGGATCCTCAAGAGTGGCCGCCATCAGTTCTAGCTTATACCACGAAGATTCTGATTAAGGAAGCTAAGAGATGCTCATTCAATCTGATGTAGAACGGAGGTGTTTGTCAGGCACACGTTCATGGACTGAGGAAGGTGATGAGTGTCATGGATCATCACCTCCTTCACAATTAAGCGCGAATGAACATCTTAGATAGGAACACACACACGTTTGAATGGAGAAATAGAAACAATTGCATTAATTCATTGAGACGCTGCAGAGCTCCTCACCCCCAACAATGGAGTTAGAGACTCATGCCGTCAAAGTGTATAAAATTCAGATTTGAAAATGTCATGAGATCTAAATTAAGTCTCTAAAAGTTGTTTAAATGGTAAACTAATAACCTAGGTTTACAGAAAATGAGTAAACTATGATAGATAGTGCAGAAATCCATTTCTGGGGCCCACTTGGTGTGTGCTAGGGCTGAGACTTAAGCTTCTCACGTTCCTGGGCTGTTTTGGGCATTCAACGCCAGGTTGTAACCTGTTTTTGGCGTTGAACTCCAACTTGTAACTTGTTTCTGGCGCTGGACGCCAGACTGCAACATGGAACTGGCGTTGAATGCCAGTTTACGTCGTCTACCTTCGCGCAAAGCATGGACTATTATATATTGATGGAAAGCCCTGGATATTTACTTTCCAACCCAATTGAGAACGTGTCAATTGGACCCCTGTAGCTCCAGAAATTTTATTCTGAGTGCAGGGAGGTCAGGATCCAATAGCATCAAAAGTCCTTTTTCAGCTTAACTCAGATTTTTGCTCAGCTCCCTCAATTTCAGCCAGAAAATACCTGAAATCACAGAAAAACACACAAACTCATAGTAAAGTCCAGAAATATGATTTTTACCTAAAAACTAATAATATTATACTAAAAACTAATTAAAACATGCTAAAATCTACATGAAATTACCCCCAAAAAAGCGTATAAAATATCCGCTCATCAACACCCAAGGTCATCTTCCTCATCTCCATGCTTCTGGAAATTTGTACTAGCGTGGCACGCCTAGGGTCAGGCGTGCCACGCCCCTCTTAAAGCTTCACCCTCTTGCTGGCATGCCACGCCTCGTCATCCAAGTGGCACGCCTGAGTTTGCTGGCTCCTCTTCTTCCTCTCTGGAAAATACTACCAGCATGCCACGCCATGAGACTGGTGTGTCACGCCCTTCATTTGCTTCTTCTTCTTGCTAGCGTGCCATGCCTCATCTCCCAAGTGGCACGCCTGAGTTCACCGGCCCTTTAATTCCTCCTCTGGAAAACACTACCAGCGTGCCACGCCATGAGACTGGCTTGTCACGCCCTTCATTTGCCATGGTCCCAGAGGTTGGCGTGCCACGCCTGGATGTTCAAGTGGCACGCCAAAGTGGGATGATTGAGTTGGCGTGCCATGCCTTTGACGAAGTGGCATGCCCAGCTTTATTTGGCCTCCTTAGGTGCTGGCGTGCCACGACTTATCACTCAAGTGGCACACCTTAGTGGGACTTCTTGAGCTGGCGTGCCACGCCTTCGAAATCAAGTGGCACGCCCAGCTTTTGCATTGTCTCCTTGATCACTGGCATGCCATGCCTTGTTGCTCAAGTGGCATGCCCATTCAATTGTGGGTCTTATAAGCTTGGCGTGCCATGCCTTGATTCTCAAGTGGCGCGCCCAAGTGAACTCTGGGGCTGGCGTGCCACGCCTTCAACACGAAGTGGCACGCCATAGTGATGGTTCTTCTAGTAATAAATTGGCGTGCCACGCTCCTTTGATGTACTTCATTTTTGCTCTCTGGAATATTGTACTAGCGTGCCATGCCTAGCTTCTGGCGTGCCACACCAATACATTTTTGTGGCGTTTGTTCCAAGTGGCACGCCTGCTTCACACGCCCAACTTATTTTGTTGTTTTCTTTCCCATTTTTCATGTCGTCTTCACTTGAAATCCAGCATGAACTCATGTCAAAGCAATGTACTATGATATTCATCAATTAAGACATGAATTGCAATGATCAAATGAAATTATGTTTCTTTTATGGTCATTTTTATGCAAGAAAAAGGGTAGATGATGTAAGTCATCACAACACCAAACTTAAGCTTTGCTTGTCCCAAGCAAATCAATGTGAGTGGTCTTTTTGGTGAATTGAGACTTGACCTTGAATGGATGCAATATAACTAAGAATTGGACTAAGTGCTCAACACATACATGAATGCTTTGAATGTCACAAAGGGTTCCTAGATCCTTAAGGGTTTATCCAAGTACGTGTCTTAGGGGTCCTTTTCATTGATTGTCACCTTGAAGTAGTAAGAGTTAGATCATTTTCTCCTTTTGTGCTTATTTTCTGTTTATTGACCATGACTCTAAGTGTTTTGTCTCAAGAAAACCCTTTAGTTAGGCTTTTAATTAACACTACCAAGCCAGTTGGCTTTAGGGTGTTAGGTGTTGAAACACCCTTGAAAATTTACTTGCCCAGGCCTCTTCTTGACACATCTTCACCACAAGTATCTACTAGGGTTTCTAACTCTTTTTTTTTTTGAGTTTTTGAATGTTTCTCTTCCCTCCCTAGTAGTTGATGCTCAGAGCCTTGGGTCTTTGTTGCTTACTACTTCTTAGTTCTATAGATATTCAAGGAACACCCCTCAACTTCTACTTGTCATGCCTTCTAGGACTAGTTACCTTTCATGACTCATTTTCTTTTTATTTCATTCAAGGTTCTTCACTTAGTCTTTTGTTCCTTAGTTCTTTGAATAAACTTTCTTGGTCTTAGACTCATTTACTCTTGTTCTTACACACTCAAAACAACTCTTAGGGAGACAAACTCTACTTTATTGATGTAAATAAAGACTACAGTTATCTTTGCATTTTCTTTCTTGCATATCGAAGGACTCACAAAAGACATCAAGTAAAATAAAACATAAACTATCCTAACATTATCAATTATTCTCAAACATAAAGTAAACAGATAAAAACTTAAACAGAATTAAGAATTTTGGGAAATGTTAATTATGGAACTCAACAACCCTATGCGGCTTCTTTAGTTCATTGGCCCCTTGCCTTTGTCCTTCTTCTTGGAGGGGGAGGAGTCATCTCCATCCTTTTTGGAGGATCCTTCTTGTGCTTTCTTCTCCTTGGGCTTATAGAAACCCAGTCTTACCATATAATCTCTTTCATCCTCCTTGTGCTTAGCTAGGATCTCCTCTTATCTAGCACTCAATTCCTCCAGCCCTTACATGAATGTTGGGTATCCGGGGTTGATGGCGGCCACAACATTACACAAGTGATTCAGCTTCACTTGTGTGTTGATATCATATTGTCTCCTTGAAATGGTCCGGGCATCATAGAGATGCCAGAACTCAGCAAGGTTCCTCTACTGCCATTTGTTTTGCTCTACCACTTTGTTAAGTGCACTTCGCACCTCACCCCAATCAAACTCCTCTTGCTGCTCCTTCCTTGCTTGCTCAAAACTTCCTTGGAGGTTGTATATTTTCTCATTCACTTGGTTCCATTGCTCCCTTTGGCTACTTTGAAATTGGTTGACATCTTCCATTAGTTGATGCAGATCTCCCTTCATTTGGTGCACGTCTCCTTGCAGCTGATCCCAGTTCATTCCTTCAGGAAATTATTGGTATTATTGGTATGGTGGTGGTTGAAGTGCTAGAAATTGTGGTTGCTCTTTTGCCTCCTCTTCCTATCGTTGTTGTGGTTGTGGCACATGAGCATGAGCTCTATGCTCTCTAGCCCTTTGAAGCGAATTGACAGCCAACACCTTGGCCATCTTCTTGGCAGTTATCGGCTTATCTTGCTTTACCAACACCTCATCAATCACCTGATGCGTGGAAAATCAGTCTAGTAATAAATCTCCCTTCGGCAAGTGTACCGAATTGTCGTCAAGTAAAAACTCACTATAGAGTGAGGTCGAATCCCACAGAGATTGATTTGATCAAGCAACTTTAATTAGAGGAATGTTTTAGTTGAGCGAACCAGAATTTGACTTGAGAATTGCAGAACATTAAATTGCAGAAAGGTAAATAGCAGAAAAAGTAAATGCTAGAAATAAAGAGCTGAATGTAAATGGCAGAAAATAAATTGCAGAATCCTAAATGGGAATGGGGAAATGCCCATAAAAGTAAATGGCAGAAATTAAAGAGAATGGTTAAGATCAGAAATGGGGAGCTCATTGGGCTTAGGAGATGTTGCATTCTCTGGATCAAATTCCTTTTCATCTCTTCCTCAATCAATGCATTCATTGATCTACTTGGCAATCTTAAATGATCAAATTCCAATTCCTTGGTAATCCAATCTCTCAAATCTTGATCAATAGCCAATTCCTTGGTCAATTGCTCATGAGAAGAGATGAAGTATGGTCACTGATTATACCACATGCAATCCCAAATCAAGTATTGGTAGGATTATAGTCACATATCCATCCAAACCCAATTTGATCCTGCATGAGAAAGCATTTCTAGCATGATCTCTTCATTCCTCTTCCAAGGTTCCGAAGAGATCCAAATATGAATAGTTTCTTTTCCAAGATAACTACCCAATTGGATGAAGATTGAAAGCTTTCTAGTAAAATCAAGAGAAAATATAGAAGAAGAAGAATGAAAACTAATACTGATCCATCAAATTGCAGCAGAGCTCCTTAACCCAATGAAAGGGGTTCAATTGTTCATAGCTCTGAAAATTGAAAACAAAGATGGAGAATACATCATGAAAGTAAAATTAGAAGTTGCAGAGAAAGTAAATACAGAGAGTAGTTCTATGCCCCAGGCTCCCTAAAGTTCCACCCCCTTCTAATTCAAAGCTACTCCTATAAATACTACTCTTCTGATCTTCTAGTTGGTTCTTCAAATCTTGGGTGTGGGCCTCTTGGATATTGAGTTTGAAGCAGTTATCCTCTTTATTGGGCTTAGCTTTGCTTGCAGAGAGAAACTGTGAAGTAGGCAGGGACTTTGGCTTAGGACGTTAGTGGTGTCAACGTTAAGTGAAAGTGTGGGTTCGAGAACGTTAGTGACAATCACCTTTTTCACTAACGTTTCTCACGCAAATATGATCACGTTGACTTCAACGTTAGTGGCACTAACGTGACAACTAACGTTGCCTCTTGGTCCTTCGCATACGTTACTGGGACTTACCTTTCCCAATTACGTGGTTAGTCACCCTTTTTCCCTACGTTAGAGTCTACGTTAACTAGGTTAACGTGCTTCTAACGTAGTGATGCCAATCCTTCGAGATCGTTAGTGACACTTACCTTTGTCACTAACGTTCCAATATGCCCCTACTTCCCACGTTAGAGTCCACATTAACTAGGTTAACGTGGCTTCTAACGTAGTAATGCTAGCCATCTCCAACGTTAGTGACAAAGGTGAGTGTCACTAACGTTGGCTCATCATCTCTTTATCCACGTTAGCTTCCACGTTAACAAAGTTAACGTGGGAGTTAATGTTGCTCATGGTGGCTCTTAGGTGTTCATCCCAACGTTAGTGACAAAGGTAAGTGTCACTAACGTTGTCGATCAATTGCTCTCTCCACGTTAGCTACCACGTTAACTAAGTTAACGTGGGAATTAACGTGGCTTATGGAGGCTTGGCCAACGTTAGTGACAAAGGTGAATGTCACTAACGTTGGCTTCTCTTTCACTTCTTAACGTTAGAGTCTACGTTAACTAAGTTAACGTGGCAACTAACGTGGCCAATTATGAGCTTGGTCCAACGTTAGTGACAAAGGAGAGTGTCACTAACGTTGGCCTTGTTTTCTTCTTCCACGTTAGAGTTCACGTTAACTTAGTTAACGTGACTCTTAACGTGGGCTATGATGGCTTCGAGGGCGTTATTGGCGATTACCTTTCTAACTAACTTTGCAAGCTAGCTCCCATTCCACGTTAGAGGTCACGTTAGCTAAACTAACGTGGCTGCTAACGTGGTTCTTCTTTACTTCTTTTGTCCTGAAATCAAGCAACAAAGTGCATCAAAGTTCTAGTACAAGTGATGAGTCATGCGTCATCCAATTTGTCATATAATTTATGCAAAATTCTCATGAAATCATGTAAAGTGCACAATGTATGCTTAAATCAAGATGTAAGTGAATATCCACCCAAAACTATCTTATTTCCTAAGAAAATACATGAAACTACCCTGAAAATAGTAAAGAAAGGTCAATGAAACTGGCCAAGATGCCCTGGCATCACAACACCAAACTTAAGGCTTGCTTGTCCCTAAGCAAGTAATGGAACAAGAGAATGATGAATGGAATTCCAAGAGAAATGAATCATTCTTGTGGAAGTCATGTCCCTGGTTTTATGGTGGTTTCATGCATAGCAACTTAGGTTCATTCCTTCACTGGCTTTCAGACCTTTATCATGTCCTAGAATACTTACTTGATTGCATCCCATGAGACTTTTATTCATTGATCCTTTCGTTGTCATTTTAGGGCTTATTTGTGTTGTTAGGCTAAGTGCTCTGTGAGGGGGCAACTCTTTAGAATAAGCTTTCAGCCAACACTCCCGAACCAGTTGGTTCAAGGTGCTAGGTGTTGAAACACCCCTAAGGACTTACTTCCTCAAGCCTTTCCTCTATACATACACACCATAGGCACATGGTTTGTTTATTTTCCTTCCTTGAGGTCTTGGTGCCCAGCACCTCCTTGGGCTACTAAATATTTTGTAGTAAGGATTGCTCTTGATAGTGGATTTTCAGCTAATAATCCCGGGTTAGTTAACCCAAGTTACCAGGTGATAAAGCACCCCTGAGAGCTTAGTAATCCAAGCAGATCCTTGGTACAAGAACACCACAGACACATTCCTCAAGACTTAAACCCTTAGTGCCTAGCCTCTTTTCTTGATATTTTTTTCTTTTATTCTTCAACTTTGATTGTTCATTCACTTTTTCTTATTAGGATCTTGTTATTTAGCTAGCCTCATGGGGTGTGTTCAAAGCATAGGATTCATGACAGATAGTTGTCCTCCCACCTTGTTGGTGAACCAACTTAGCTAACTTATGATTACACCACAAACTTAGGAACTTACTCCATAATATGAACTCCACTCTGGTCCTTTATAAAACACTCATTCTCTTTTCATTTGATTCAAAAGGACAAGCATACAATTAAGTGAGGAAAAGATGCAGTGACATTCAGACTAGCAAACATAGACACCTAAGCTGTGAGAAACTTAAAAACAAAATTGAAAACAAAATTCAAACTATCATGGAAGCATGTTCTATTTCATACAAGATCTTCCTTAATTAAAGCATAGAAAAAGATGGACCAAAGAAGGAACTCTACCACCTTTTACTCGTGTGGATGCCCATGCTCCCCTCCTTGTTTGTCTTCATCCATAGTCTTTGCTACTTCACTTCCTTGGATGAAGGTGCACCATTTCCTCATAAGGTTCCTGCAAAGTTATTGGAAGTTTCTTGCTCCCAAAACACTTGAAAAAATAGTTAGCTTGCATGTATGCTTGTGAACTTCTGAACTAAATTTTGGTGTGTGAACACCAAACTTAGTTCCTTGCCCAGTACAAGAGTTTGCATACATGCAGAGAACCTCATATCATGTTGTTAACAAAACCATTATTAACTAAAGACTAAACTACAGCTAATTGGTTTCCCTGATTGGTTGGAGCTAGCAATGTGTTTGGGGGTATAGTGTGATTCTAACTAATATCTTTGGTGGAACACCAAACTTAGAATTACACTTTCACTCTTGGATTGTTTTGGTGTGGAACACCAAACTTAGCTCTGCGCAATACCGCGGAAACAACTTGTGATCTTTATTGAAATGAAAATGAAAATGAAACTACCTCAGGTTGGGTTGCCTCCCAACAGAGTGCTCTTTTAGCGTCACTAGCTTGACGTTTTTCCTTTATCAGGGAGGTTGATAGTGCTTCAAGTCTTCTCCTCTGGCAGTAGACCTATATACAGTGCTTGTATCAATGATCTCTACATGTTCCAAGGAGAGAACTCTGTTGGTAGTGAAGACCTTAGGTAACTGAGATGGTACAGTGGGGAGATTTGGGGGGATATCTGGAAAGTAAGCTGAGATCACTTTATCCCTTGGAGAGAAGTCCTCGGTAGGGATCTTCTTGTTCCTCCACCTCCTTGGTACCTTCTTCTTTGTTCCTTGTGATGCTGTCTTACTCTTTGTGACTTCCTCCTCTAAGGGAATGTTGTTGCTGGTCTCATATGATTTTGGTGGTTTAGGTTCCTCCTGATTCTCTTTGAGCTGTGGCATTTGTTGTTTGCCTTGTTCCTCAATCCATGGGATTCCCAGAGGTGCTGGTTGTGCTTCAGTGCTTGTTTCATTCTTTAGTATCTCACGTTGATCTTTCTTTGGTTCATTGTTCTCTTGATCTCTTTCTTGTGAGTGCTTGAAAATATTGAAGGTGAGCTGTTCATAATGGATCCTCAGAATGAGCTCCCCTTGCTCCACATCCATGAATGCTCTGGTCGTGGCTAGGAATGGTCTTCCCAATATGATTGGGTGAGTGTGACTCTCTTCCATGTCCAATATGACAAAGTCTATCGGGAGGAAGTATTTCCCAACGTTCACCAACACATTTTCCACCACTCCTATTGCTTGTTTGTGAGTTTTGTCAGCCAGCCTGATGACTACATCTGTGGACATTATCTCATTCATCTACAGCCTCTTCATAAGGGATAAGGGCATTAAGTTGATGCTCGCTCCCAAATCGCAGAGTCCTTTATCAAACATGGTTTCTTCTATAGCACAGGGAATATAGAAACTCCCTGGATCCTTTCTTTTTGTAGGCAATTCTGGTTGAATGAGAGTACTGCACCCCTTATTCATCACTATAGTTTGGCCTCCCTTGAGTGAGATTTTCCTGGGAAGCAGCTTCTTCATATACTTGATGTATGCTGGCATTTGTTGGAGGGTCTTGATGAATGGTATGTTTACATGGAGGGATGCAAAGAAATCAAGAAACCTTGAGTATATTCTCTTCTCCACAGCACCATTGAGTAATCGGGGAAAGGTGTATAGAGTCTCAGCAACTCCTGTTGTGAGATTTTGGGTTTTTGGTGATCTTCTTCCTGCTTCTCTGCTGAGGTATCTTCAGGTTATTCTGACAGCTTGTTTGGCTTGTCCTTGGTCTCCTGATCACTTATAGTGACCATCTTGCAAATCTTCCCATCTTACTTTCTTTGTTTCTCCTCTCGGATTTTTCTCCGTATCACTTGGGAATCCTTCTATAGGTTTGGGAATCTGCTCAGAGAGATAACCTACTTGAGATTCCAACCTCTTGATGGTGTCTCCCTGGTTCTTAAAGTTGGCTCGCACTTCCTCCTTGAACACCTTGTTGTCTTGAATCTCTTTGCATATGCTCTCAAGTAAGTTCTCAATCCTTTAGAGTCTGTCATCAGAAGGTGATGGTGAGTTGAAATTGAAGGAATGAGAATGGTTAGGTTGGCTTTGGTATAGGTGTTGAGAGGGGTTGTTATGTGAGTGTTGATATGGTCTTGGTGTGGCATGTTGGTGAGTTATACTGCTGGGATTTGGACGTCTTTGATCTTGGCCTTGGTCTTGTTGATTTCCCCATCCGAAGTTGGGGTGATTTCTCCATCCAGAGTTGTAAGTTTTGGAGTATAGATCATGGAATTGTCTAGGTGAGTTTCCCACATAGTTGGCTTGCTCCCAATCACCTTCTTCTCCTATGTTTACTCCTTCTTGAGTTGGTGATGAGGTGATGGCTGCTGCAACTTGGTTCTCTTCCACCTTCTTGGTAAGATCTGCTAGCTGTTTGGTGATCATCTTGTTGTGGGCTAACAGTGCATCCATGTGGTTCAGCTCCATTACTCCTCTAGTGTTACTTCTTTCAGAGGCATAGAAGTAGTCATTCTCAGCAACTGTTTCGATGACATCTATGGCTTCTTCAATGGTTTTCTTCTTGTTCAAAGAGTCTCCTGATGAATGATCCATAGCCTTCTTTGACTTATAGGAAAGACCTTCATAGAAGATGTGAACTTGGACCCACTCATTAAACATCTCTGGTGGGCATCTCCTTGTTAGATCTTTGAACCTTTCCCAAGCTTCATAAAGTGTCTCCCTATCTTGCTGTCTGAACATCTGCACTTCAGTTCTCAGCCTATTGATCCTTTGACAGGGGTAAAACCTTGCCAAAAACTTATTCACTACCTCCTCCCAATTTGTCAGGCTTTCTTTTGGGAAGGATTCAATCCATTTGGATGCCTTGTCCCTAAGTGAAAAAGGGAACAAGAGCAGCCTATAGACATCCGGGTAGATTCCATTGGACTTCACTGTGTCACAAATCCTCAAGAAGGTGGTCAAGTGTTGGTTCGGGTCTTCTTGAGCACCTCCTCCAAATGAGCAATTATTCTGCATAAGAGTGATGAGTTGAGGTTTTAGCTCAAAATTATTGGCATGTATGGTGGGCTTCTGAATGCTGCTCTCACAGTTTCTAGGATTAGGATTGATATAGGATCCTAAGACCCTCCTTTCTTGCCCAGCACGGTTGGCATGGCCTTGATTATGAACCTCCTCTTCATGGTTGTTCTCCAAATTCTCTTCCATGTTGGGTTCAAAGTACTCTTCTTCTTCTTCAGCACCTACTACTCTTTTTCCTCTTGCTTCCCTCCTTAATCTAAGGAAGGTCTTCTCAGGTTCAGAATCAAAGGAAGTTGAAGCCCCGCTTCTTCTCCCTGTCATACAATCAACAAGGCACGAGCAAGGAAGGAGGGTTCTTAGTACGGTAAAGGTGCCCAATATAGATAATAAATAATATTCCGAAAAGCAAGAGGCATTCCAAACTCCAATAACCCATATCAAATCCTAAAGTTTTCATTAAACTAGAAATATGGTGACTATATCTAAGGATTTCTAATCTAACTCTTCGTTTTCCTTTCTCTGCAAACCTCCAAATCACCAAGTAGAACTACCCTCAGCGTCTCCTCTACCTGCTTGAGGGATCTCTCAAAAACAAATACAAGCAAGACAGACAAAAAAAAACATAAATATGGAAAGCAGATACATCAGTTAGATCAAGTAGCAGCTAATTACAGTTAAGCAAATAGGCAAGCCAAATCAAATGCAAACTCAAACAAAACATACAAGCGCATATGATGCATGTCTACCCTATGGCCAATAAGTCTCATCTGTCAGTTATTTAGCCAAATCTATCATGTTCGGTAGTCAACTGATGAGTCCATATTTGACGGTAAATTTTGGCCTGAATTGGACAAATTTCATCACAAAAACCTACACTGATTCACTTAAATAGCATACTTTTGTATTTTCTCTCTAAATTTCACCTAAATGTGAAAACATGCTTTTTCATGCCTAAATTGAGCAATTTTATTCCACTTTTATTCCATTCGATGCCGTGATATGTTCTGTTATGTATTTTTAGGTCAATTACGCAAGAATGGTTTGCTAAAAATGGAAGAAATCAGGCAAAAAGGGAGAACACATAAAGAAAACAAAGGAGAAGCACACATTCAAGTCACAACCTCTTGTGTGTACGCATAAGTCCCACCACATGACTTCATTAAAAAGTCACGTGTCTCGCAATTTTTGGGGCCTCTAGGCCCAATTTTGAGAGACCTAAAGCTGAATTGGAAGGCTATTCAAGGGGACAACATACCAATACACACATACATCATTCTTAGGATTTTAAGCATGTTTTTAGGTTAGAATTCTAGAGAGAGAGGCTCTCTCCTCTCTCTAGAATTTAGAGTTTTAGTTTAATTTCTTCTATAGATTTAGATTTTGATCTTCTTTTAATTTAGTTTCATCTATTTTTCCTCATTTAATTGCTTTACTTCTCTTAGTTTCTTTTGTTATTTTCTCAATTTTAATACTCTTAGCTCTACCTACTTATGTCAATTTTGATTCCATTAATGTCATCTTGATATTTTATATTTCTAGGATGCTTGTTGAGTTTTGATTGTTATCCTCATGCAATTGGTAGTGTAGATTTTATTTCTATTGCAATTTATCATGATTTTCCTTTTATGCATGCTAGGTGTTTGAGAAAATGTCTCTTCAAGCTTTGTGCAGTTTTTCACACTCTTGGTTTGGAATTGGATAATTAGGTGACCTTGGGTCATAGATGTCCATTTGATATTGTGTTAGGATTGTTAGTTGGTTTGGTTTCCACTAACGCTAGTCTTTCACTAAGATAATTAGTGAGTTAATTAGGATTTGTGGATTGAGATCAATTATGCCCTTTTGACTTATCCTCGATATTAGGATTGACTAATTGGGATTCATTCTTCGCATATACCATGTTTGTGGTCTATGATTATGATAGGAATCCTTAATTCCCAATCCTTGCCAAGAGTTTTTTTTTGCCACTTGAATTTCATTTTTTTATTTGCTTGCTTTGAGTTTTAATACCCTTGCATGCTTGATTACTTTCTTGCCTTTTTAATCTTCTTGCCAATTGCTACCTCAACCGCAACACCCTCAAAGCCAATAATTGAACACTTAATTACAATTCCTAGTGAGATGACCCAGGGGTTAAGTACTCTCAGTTATTTGATTTGAATTGTGATAATTCTATATTTAAACTTTGATTGAGGGTTTCTTATCAGTCTAGACTATACTTGCAACGTAATTCTATTTTGTAAAATTTTAGATTGGCATAAATCCAATATATCATGAACCCTAGACAATTCCTGCGTGTACGTATCCCTAAGAGTATACAGCCACTACATCTACCCAAGGAAACTCGTGTCTCAAATAATATAATGAACATGCCATTTAGATCTTTAGATTATAATTCATCAATTTCATAATCACCATAAATCATGTAATAATCTCATCATTCATAGTTATATTTTCATACTCTTTCCTCCATCATAATCATTTCGCAATATCATACTTCATAATCGCTCCCTTTAATTTGCTATCGCAACCCCTCAAATCTCATCCCTAATCTTTCTACCCTCTATTTCACCAGTTCTAGAGTCGTGACAGGGTTTAGAGAAAGTGATGAGTTTGAAAAACTCTAATTTAAATTGATGATGATCAAACATTATTAACATAATTAATTGCAAAATTATTAATTAGATCTTGATATTTACAATTGCTAAATTAATAATTTTGTTTGTGCAGATTTGTGTTGGGCTGAAAAGAAAAATAACAAGCCCAACGAGTTGCTAAACTCAACCCTGGAACAAAATGTTTTAATTATTTTGGCTAAAGCAATGCTTGAATTAGTTGGGCCAGCATATTGTGGAAACAAGCCCAATTGGTTAATCAATCAGCCTTGATACAATAATATATGATGAGTGGCTGAATTATTACTATGATGTTGGGCCAGATTGAATTATTATTATTAGCCCAAATTAATTTTTGCTAGACACTAGCTTGTTGGTCTGAAATGAAGAAAAGAGAGAAAGAAAATACTTCTTACTTCCAACGGATCTCTCTCTCATGTGATGGATTCCAAATTTAATTCAATTATCATTAATCACATGGAACCATGAGAGAGAAATTAGCAATTGATTTGATTGTTATCATCAATATTACATGCTACCTAAAGAAAAAAAGAGAAGTGAATTAATTTATTTTTATTTCTTTATTCAAATCCATTAAAAGTTTTCTCTCTTCTCTTTCATATCTCTTCTTGCATTCGGTCACTTCACAGAGAAAGCATGAAAGCTTTTACAAGCTATCAGAGGCATGAAGAAGAAGTTAGAAGCAAGCTAAAGACCATTGTAATGGTGGCAAGAAAAAGAAAACAAAAAGTATGCTGTGGCTGAGATCTTCACCAAAAAGGGGTAAGATTTGGTGAAGTAAGCTCATACTCTCCATACCAAAAATGGAAAAAGATGATGTCGGTCAGAGGAAGAAGATCTCAGAAGCATGGCTCATCTCTGCTTTGTGTTCACTCATCACAGAAGGTAGCTAAGGAGGCTACGTGAAGGAGGAAGCAAAAGTAGAGCAGGAGGAGCTGTCATGCAACAAGAACACATCAAGGGCTAGGAATCCCTCTTGGAGTGCAAGTCAAGATAGATGGCTCGGATTGGTGAAGCTTGGTGTGAAGGGAAGACACAGAGGTAATTTCATGTTGGGTTTTACATTCGGTTATCTCTCCTCTCTCTCTCTCTGACCAAACCGGTTTTGCATGAAAAAAGAAGAAGTTTAGCTCGGTTTAAGGGCTTCAACCTTGGAGGCTTCCCCTTCTATAAATAAGGGAGAACAGCCAGGGCTTGAAGTAAGGAAAAGAGGAGAGCACAGTGTTCCTATAGCTACTCAAGCTAACAGAAGTTCTTTTCCTTCAATGTTTTTCATTTTGTAATTTTCTGTTTAATTTTGTCTGTCTTGAGTCTCATGGAAAAAGGCAAACAGTGAGGTTTGAAAGAAAAATCCATAGAGTGGAAAAAGGCAGAGTGCACAAAATTAAATGAAAAAGTTATAGATGTCCTTGGAGGTCCTTTGTACATCTGTGTTGTGTATCATGATTCTGTGGGAATTCCCTTGCAAGTTGGGTTAGCACTTTGCAGTTGAAAGTTTGGTGGGTTACCAAGTCAAGTTTAGTTTTGGGAATAGATTCTAGACTTGTCCCAGATAGGAAGGGTAGTTCCTAGAGAGAATTGGTGTTTGTAATCAAAGATGATGATAGTGAAATTCCATCACTGTTGTGATCGAGACTGGATGTAGGCTGCATTGCACTTAGCAGCTGAACCAGGATATATCTTGGTATAATTTTCTCTCTCTTCTACTTTATTTCTGATTCTACTGCATAGGAGACAAAACTGAAAAATATCTCCTGGCTGGTCACGAGAAAAAACAAAAAAATCTCTTGGCTAGGCATGAGACAAAAACAAGAAATATCTCTTCAAGTGTTCTAAAGGACAGCAAGAGTTACTAAACAAAAAAAAGGGGCTAAGATTCAACCCCCTTCTCTTTGCCACTGATAAACCCTCAATTAGTATTAGAGCTTGGTCCCAAAGAGATCAAGCTTTGTGACGATCGGATTTTCTATCGGTAAAGAAATTCACAAATATAATTGCGTTGTAAGTATAGCTTCTAAACCAATAGAAAACCCTTTCGTACAAACGTTTGGTTGTCACAAGTAACAAACCCACTAAAATTTATAAACCGAAGTATTCAAACCTCGGGTCGTCTTCTCAAGGAATTGTAGGGAAGTATAATTTATTATTTGCTATGGAAAACAGTATTTTTGGGTTTTAAAAAGGTTTGAATGAGAGAAATAAATTACAGGAATTAATAAATTAATAACTAAGAAAACTCTTGGCAATATATGAAAACTGGAAGTCCTATTCTAGTTATCCTTATCAATGGTGATGAGAATTATATTTTTGCTCCCACTAAGTCAACCTCTAACTATGAAGGTAAGTCAAGTGGACAAATCAATTTAATACCTAAAGTCCTAGTCAACTCCTGAGGAAAGACTAGAGTTATAGGAATCTAAATCAATTAGCAAAGATAACAATTATCAATCACGATGAGTTTGACAACTCAAGAGTTACCAATTAATCAACCCAAGCCAAAAGGAAAAAATCTAAATTATTTATATAATATATAGAAGAAAGCAATCATGAGTCTGAAATACCTCAAATTATATTAAATAAAGATTTCAATTCTTACATGGAAAAGTTCATAAACAAATAAAGAGAAAATAACTAAAAAGAACATTAAACCTGTGATGGAGAAATAATCCCAATATGATAAATCCTAATCCTACTCCTAAGAGAGAGGAGAGAACATCTCTCTCTAAAATTTACATCTAAATCCTAAAACTATGTATGAATGTATGTTGTATGACGTTCTTCTATGAATGGATGCATTCCGCTACTTTATAGCTGGTGCACGAAATTTTAATCCCAATATCAAAATCAAGATTTCTTATGATCTCGTACCACTAACCAGCAAGTGCACTGGGTCGTCCAAGTAATACCTTACGTGAGTAAGGGTCGATCCCACGGAGATTATTGGTTTGAAGCAAGCTATGTTTATTTTATTATTCTTAGTCAGGATATCAATTAAAATTATCAGTTTGAATTATTAGCAAAATAAAAGAGCATAAAATAAATAATTGTTACTTTAATAATGGAGAATATATTGGAGTTTTTGGAGATGCTTTGTCTGCTTTATTTCAGCTTTTCTCTTGTAATCCTCTTCCCACACGCAAGGCTCCTTCCATGGCAAGCTATATGTAGGGTGTCACCATTGTCAATGGCTACTTCCCATCCTCTCAGTGAAAATGGTCCAAATGCTCTGTCACAGCATGGCTAATCAGGTGTTGGTTCACGATCACGTCGGAATAGAATCCATTGATTCTTTTGCGTTTGTCATCACGCCCAACACTCGCAAGTTTGAAGATCGTCACAGTCATCCAATCCCAAAATCCTACTCGGAATACCACACACAAGGTTTAGACTTTCCGGATTCTCATGAATGCCGCCATCAATTCCAGCTTATACCACGAAGATTCTGATTAAGGAATCTAAGAGATACTCATTCAATCTGATGTAGAATGGAGGTGGTTTTCAGGCACACGTTCATGGATTGAGGAAGGTGATGAGTGTCACAGATCATCACCTTCTTCATAGTTAAGCGCAAATGAACATCTTAGATAAGAACAAGCGTGTTTGAATGGAAAACAGAAGTAATTGCATTAATTCATTGAGACACTGCAGAGCTCCTCACCCCCAACAATGGAGTTTAGAGACTCATGTCATCAAAGAGTATATAATTCAGATCTGAAAATGTCATGAGATACCAAATAAGTCTCTAAAAGTTGTTTAAATACTAAACTAGTAACCTAGGTTTACAGAGAATGAGTAAACTAAGATAATTGGTGCAGAGATCCACTTCTGGGGCCCACTTGGTGTGTGCTGGGGCTGAGACTTAAGCCTCTCACGTGCTTGGGCTGTTTCTGGAGTTGAACGCCAGGTTGTAACGTGTTTTGGGTGTTGAACTCCAACTTGTAACCTGTTTCTGGCGCTGGATGCCATACTACAACATGGAACTGGCGTTGAATGCCAGTTTACGTCATCTATCTTCGCGCAAAGTATGGACTATTATATATTGCTGGAAAGCCCTAAATGTTTACTTTCCAACCCAATTTAGAGCGCGTCAATTGATCTCCTATAGCTCCAAAAAATCCATTCAGAGTGCAGGGAGGTTAGGATCCAACAGCATCAGGAGTCCTTTTTCAGCCTAACTCAGATTTTTGCTGAGCTCCCTCAATTTCAGCCAGAAAATACCTGAAATCACAGAAAAACACACAAACTCATAGTAAAGTCCAGAAATATGATTTTTGCTTAAAAACTAATTAAATTCTATTAAAAACTAATAAAAACATGTTAAAATCTATATGAAATTACCCCAAAAAGCGTATAAAATATCCGCTCATCACAACACCAAACTTAAACTGTTTCTTGTCCTCAAGCAACTAGATAAATAAAAGAGGATAAAAAGAAATCAAGAAGCAATAATATCTTAGAGTTTTAAGTGAAGCTCAGATTCTAATTAGATGAGCGACGCTAGTAGCTTTTTGCTTCCAAACACTTTTGGCATCACACTTTATCCTTTGAAATTCAGAATGATTGGCATCCATAGGAACTCAGAATTCTGATAGTATTATTGATTCTCCTAGTTTAGTATGTTGATTCTTGAACACAGCTACTTTATGAGTCTTGGCCGTGGCCCTAAGCATTTTGTTTTCCAGTATTACCACCAGATACATAAATGCCACAGACACATAACTGGGTGAACCTTTTCAGATTGTGACTCAGCTTTGCTAGAGTCCCCAGTTAGAGGTGTCCAGAGCTCTTAAGCACACTCTTTTTGCTTTGGATCACGACTTTAACCACTCAGTCTCAAGCTTTTCACTTGGACCTGCATGCCACAAGCACATGGTTAGGGACAGCTTGATTTAGCCGCTTAGGCCTGGATTTATTTCCTTGGGCCCTCCTATCCATTGATGCTCAAAGCCTTGGATCCTATTCACCCTTGCCTTTTGGTTTAAAGAGCTATTGGCTTTTTTTGCTTGCTTTTTTTTTCGCAAATTTTTTTTCACTACTTTTTCTTGCTTCAGGAATCAATTTCATGATTTTTCAGATCAGCAATAATATTTCTCTTGTTCATCATTCTTTTAGGAGCCAACAATTTTAACATTCATGAAATTCAATATAAAAAATATGCACTATTCAAGCATTCATTCAGAAGACAAATAGTATTGCCACCACATATAAATAATTAGAATTTTCCTTATTAAGAACACGAAATTAAATTGCCTCTTTATTCTAAAAATCTACTATTTTATTCTTGTTTAATGATGATGAGAAAAATAATTTATAGCTTAATTGGAAATAAAATTAAAATAGAGATACTAATTACTACTACTAATATATAACTTCTAAGGTAAATTCCTAATAAGAACAGTTATCACAGAGTTAAGGCAGAGATTAGGACTCAACAACCTTTATTTTTGAAAGTGGATGTTCCTCTAGTCTGTGGGGTGCTTGGTCCTTCAAGAGATAATTTTTGACGCTTCAGTTCCTTCAAGTCACATCTTTACTTTTCCTGTTCCCTTAGGTGCCATGATCTTGATGAGTTTTAGCTCAGTGATCATGGCGAATCACACCAAACATAGAGGTTTGCTTGTCCTCAAGCAAAAGAAAGGAAATGAGAGGAATATTAGGAGAGGCAAATTTGAAATTCAAAAGATATGATAAGTTGAAAAAGATATGAGAAGAATTTAAAAAGATTTGAAAAGAATTCAAAAAGATAGATGAGTTTTAATACAGGTTTGAAAAGAAATTAAAGAAAAATCAAGAAATATGTTTGGGATTAAAAAAATTTTTGAAATTGAAGTTGAAAGATGAGAGTTTGTAACATGTTTATGCAAGAAATCATGAATTGAAACGTGAAAATTGGAAAATATTTGAATTGAAAACGAAATTACCTCCTCCCCATAATTTCGGCGTTAAACGCCCAAACGCTGCATGTTTTGGGCGTTTAACGCCCAATTGCTGCTTCTCCTGGGCGTTCAACGCCCAGCTGTTGCTTCTTTCTGGCGTTGAACGCCAGGAAGTCCTTCGTCACTGGGCGTTTTTCTGAACACCCAGGATGCTGTAATTGTGGCGTTAAACGCCCAGAAGGAGCTTTTTTCTAGCGTTCAACGCCCAGATGGCTATCCTTACTAGCGTTAAACGCCCAGTGGATGCTTCTTTTGGGCGTTCAATGCCCAAAATATTTCTTACTGGCTTTTTCACACTAGTGAGCCTCCAAATTCCTTTGTAACTCTGTGAATTCAATCAATTGCTATTTTACCTTGAAGATACTTGACATATACCTGTAAAAATCAATTAATTAACTAACAAACTTTGTAAATGGCTGGGTTGCCTCCCAGCAAGCGCTTCTTTATTGTCTTTAGCTGGACTATTACTGAGCTTTAATCAAGCCTCAGTTTTGAGCATTCTTGCTCAAAATTGCCTTCAAGATAATGTTTGACTCTTTGTCCATTAACAATGAACTTTTTATTAGAATCATTATCCTGAAGCTCTACGTATCCATATGGTGACACGCTTGTAATCACATATGGTCCTCTCCACCGGGATTTTAATTTTCTGGGGAATAATCTGAGCCTCATACACAAGCTGGTATGGAGAGGTCCCTATAGGGGTCTTGAATGCTGTTCTGTATGCCCACAGAGCATCATCCAAGCTTCTTGCCCAATCCCTTCTACGGTTAATTACAGTCCGTTCCAAGATTCTTTTGAGTTTTCTATTTGAGACTTCAGCTTGCCCATTTGTCTGTGGGTGACATGGAGTGGCCACCCTGTGGCTAACTCCATAATGACCCAAAGCAGAGTAAAGTTGTTTATTACAGAAATGAGTGCCCCCATCACTGATTAGTACTCTAGGGGTACCAAATCTACTGAAGATGTGTTTCTGGAGGAATTTTAACACTGTCTTAGTGTTATTAGTGGGTGTAGCAATAGCTTCCACCCATTTGGATACATAATCCACTGCCACCAGAATATAGGTGTTTGAGTATGATGGTGGGAAAGGCCCCATGACTGTTGAGGCATGGCATAACTGTGAGGCAGATTACCAGATCTTTGGCAACTGTCACAATTAAGTACAAATACTCGGGAATTTTTATAGAGAGTAGGCCAGTAGAAGCCACATTGGAGGACTCTTGTGGCTGTTCGCTCACTTCCAAAATGTCCTCCATATTGTGATCCATGGTAATGCCATAGGATCTTCTGCGCTTCTTCTTTAGGCACACATCTATAGATTACTCCGTCTGCACATCTCTTGAAGAGATATGGTTCATCCCAAAGATAGTACTTTACATCTGTGATCAATTTCTTTGATTGCTGCCTACTGTACTTTTTGGGTATGAACCTCAATGCCTTGTAGTTTGCAATATCTACAAACCATGGCACTTCCTGGATGGCAAATAGTTGCTCATCCGGAAAGGTTTCAGAGATCTCAGTAAGAGGGAGGGACGCCCCTTCTACTGGTTCTATTCGGGACAGGTGATCTGCTACTTGGTTCTCTGTCCCTTTTCTGTCTCTTATTTCTATATCAAACTCTTGCAGAAACAACACCCATCTGATGAGTCTGGATTTCGAATCCTGCTTTGTGAGTAGATATTTAAGAGCAGCATGATCAGTGTACACAATAACTTTTGATCCTACTAAATAGGATCTAAACCTGTCAATGGCATAAACCACTGCAAGTAACTCTTTTTCTGTGGTTGTGTAATTCTTCTGTGCGTCATTTAAAACACGACTGGCATAGTAAATGACGTGCAAAATCTTGTCATGCCTTTGTCCCAACACTGCACCAATGGTATGGTCACTGGCATCACACATTAATTCAAATGGTAATGTCTAGTCTGGTGCAGAGATGACTGGTACTGTGACCAGCTTAGCTTTCAGAGTCTCAAACGCCTGCAGACACTCCTTATCAAAGATAAATGGCGTGTCAGCAGCTAGCAGATTACTTAGAGGTTTGGCGATTTTTGAAAAATCCTTTATAAACCTCCTATAGAATCCTGCATGCCCCAGAAACCTTCTGATTGCCTTAACATTGGCTGGTGGTGGTAATTTTTCAATTACCTCTACCTTAGCTTGATCCACCTCTATTCCCCTGTTCGAGATTTTGTGCCCAAGGACAATTCCTTCAGTCACTATAAAGTGACATTTTTCCCAGTTTAAAACCAGGTTAGTCTCTTGGCACCTTTTTAGAACAAGTGCTAGATGGTCAAGAGAAGAGCTGAATGAGTCTCCAAATACTGAAAAGTCATCCATGAAGACTTCCAGAAATTTTTCCACCATATCAGAGAAAATTGAGAGAATGCACCTTTGAAAGGTTGCAGGTGCATTGCACAAGCCAAATGGCATCCTTCTGTATACAAATACTCCAGATGGACATGTGAATGCTGTTTTCTCTTGATCCTGGGGATCTACTGCAATTTGATTATAACCTGAATATCCATCCATGAAGTATTCATGACCTGCTAGTCTTTCCAGCATCTGGTCTATGAATGGTAAAGGAAAATGATCCTTTCTGGTAGCTGTATTGAGCCTTCTATAATCAATACACATACGCCATCTTGTAACTGTTCTTGTAGGAACCAGTTCATTTTTTTCATTATGAACCACTGTCATGCCACCCTTCTTAGGGACGACTTGGACAGGGCTTACCCAGGGGCTATCAGAAATAGGATAAATAATCCTAGCCTCTGGTAATTTAGTGACCTCCTTTTGCACCACCTCTTTCATGGCTGGATTCAGCCGCCTTTGTGGTTGAGCCACTGGCTTAGCGTCACCCTCCAATAAGATCTTGTGCATGCATCTGGCTGGGCTAATGCCCTTAAGATCACTGACGGACCACCCAAGAGCTGTCTTGTGTGTCTTTAGCACCTGAATTAGTGCTTCCTCTTCCTGTGGCTCTAAGGTAGAGCTTATGATTACAGGAAAGGTATCACCTTTTCCCAGAAATGCATATTTCAGGGATGGTGGTAATGGTTTGAGCTCGGGTTTAGGAGGGTTCTCCTCTTCCTGAGGGATTTTCAGAGGTTCTATTATTTTCTCTGATTCTTCCAGATCAGGCTGAACATCCTTAAAGATTTCCTCTAGCTCTGATTCGAGACTCTCAGCCATATTGACTTCTTTTACCAGAGAATCAATAAGATCAACGCTCATGCAGTCATTTTGGGTGTCTGGATGCTGCATAGCTTTGACAACATTCAACTTGAACTCTTCCTCATTGACTCTCAGGGTTACTTCCCTTTTTTGGACATCAACAAGGGTTCGGCCAGTTGCTAGGAAAGGTCTTCCTAGAATGAGAGTTGCACTCTAGTGCTCCTCTATTTCCAGCACCACAAAGTCAGTAGGAAATGCAAATGGCCCAACCTTGACAATCATGTCTTCAATCACGCCTGATGGGTATTTAATGGAGCCATATCCGGGTTGGTTTGACCTCTTCAGTCAAACCAAGCTTTGTGATAATAGATGCAGGTATTAGATTAATACTTGCCCCAAGATCACATAGAGCTTGCTTGGTACAAGTACCTTCTAATGTGCATGGTATCATAAAGCTTCCCGGATCTTTAAGCTTCTCAGTTAAGCTTTTCAGAATGACTGCACTGCATTCTTCAGTGAGGTAAACTTTTTCAATTTCCCTATAATCCTTCTTATGACTCAAGATCTCTTTCATGAACTTAGCATAAGAGGGTATTTGCTCAAGTGCCTCTGCAAACGGAATCTTTATTTCAAGAGTCCTGAGATAGTCTGCAAAGCGGGCAAATTGCTTATCCTGTTCCGCTTGGCGGAGTTTCTGAGGATAAGACATTTTGGCTTTATATTCCTCAACCTTAGTTGATGTAGGTTTATTGCCTACAGATGTGGGTTGAGAAACCTTTTTAGAGGGGTTGTTATCAGCACTTGTATGTGTCTGATCTCCCACTGGTGTTCGAATGCTAGGGGTGGAAGCTGGAGTGGCGTTAGATGCCAGCTCCTTGCCTGTTTTTGGCATCTGAATGCCAGAACTGTGCTTCCTTTGGGCGTTCAACGCCAATTCATTACTTGTTTCTGGCATTGAACGCCAGAATTGAGCATGGTCTGGGCGTTCAGCGCCAGCTTTCCACCCATTTTATGGCGTTTGAGCGCCAGAGTTATTCCTCTCTGGGCTCTGACTGTCCTCAGATGAAATTTGGGTGGTTTGCTCATTTCTTGGCTTCCTGCTACCTTGAAGTGAGGTATTTAATGTTTTCCCACTTCTTAATTGAACTGCTTGGCATTCTTCTATTATTTGTTTTGATAACTGCTGTTCTGTTTGCTTCAACTGTACTTCCATATTTTTATTAGCCATTCTTGTTTCTTGTAGTATCTCGTTGAATTCGGCTAACTGTTTTGTTAGAAAATCTAATTGCTGATTGAATTCAGCAGCTTGATCTGCAGGACTGAGTTCAGCAGTTACTGTTTTTAGCCTCTTCCTTCTTGGGAAGTTCACTGCTTAGGTACAGGTGCTGATTCATGGCAACTGTATCAATGAGCTCTTGAGCTTCTTCAATTGTTTTTCTCATGTGTATAGATCCACCAACTGAGTGGTCTAGAGAAATCTGAGCTCTCTATGTAAGCCCATAATAGAAGATGTCTAATTGCACCCACTCTGAAAACATTTTAGAGGGGCATTTTCTTAGCATCTCTTTGTATCTCTCCCAGGCATCATAAAGGGATTCATTATCTCCTTGTTTGAAGCCTTGGATGCTTAGCCTTAGCTGTGTCATCCGTTTTAGAGGAAAATAGTGATTCAGGAATTTTTCTAACAACTGTTTCCATATCTTTATGTTGTCCTTAGGTTGGTTATTTAACCACCTCTTAGCTTGGTCCTTTATAGCAAATGGAAACAGTAATAATTTGTAGACATCCTGATCTACTTCCTTATCATGTACTATGTCAGTAATTTATAAAAATTGTGCCAGAAACTCTGTAGGTTCTTCCTGTGGAAGACCGGAATACTGGCAACTTTGCTGCACCATGATGATGAGCTGAGGATTCAAGTCAAAGCTACTGACTCCGATGGAGGGTATACAGATACTACTCCCATATGAAGCAGTAGTGGGGTTAGCATATGACCCTAGAGTCCTTCTGGACTGCTCAATAAAAGATATTTGAAAAAGATAAATTTGTTTTGAAAAAGATATTGTGAAGATTTGAAAAAGATATTTATGAGTTGAAAAGATTTTAAGAAGGAAAAGATATAGATTTGTTTTGAAAAGGATATAATAAATATTTTTTTTTAATCTTAAAAGGATAAGATTTGAAAAATTTTGAAATTGAAATCTGAATTTTTATAAAAAAATTTCGAAAATATGGCTTAAAAATAGTTAGAAAAGATATTTTTTGAATTTTAAATTCTATGATGAAAGAGAAAAACACACAAAAGACACAAGACTTAAAATTTTTAGATCTAATGCTCCTTGTTTTCGAAAATTTTGGAGGGAAAACACCAAGGAACACCAAACTTAAAAATTTTAAGATCAAAACACAAAGAAAGACTCAAGAACACCTTGAAGATTCAAAAGAACACCAAGAACAATAGAAAGAACACCAAACTTAAAATTTTTAGAAAACCACAATAAAATTTTCGAAAATTAAAGAAAGATTGACAAGAAAACACCAAACTTAAAGTTTGGCACAAGATTTAATCAGAGAAAAATTATTTTTGAAAAAAAGGTTTTAAAAGGAAGATACCCAATTGCCAAGAACATAAGCCAACACTCTAGTCAACTGAGCTATAAATGTATCACTTGTTTTGAAGAGGTATATTTATATTATTCCTTTTGGAAGACTAATGCTTTTGGAAAAGAACAAGAAAAACAAGAAAAGACACAGAACAAGAAAAACTAAAAATCAAACAAGAAAAATAAACAAGAACAACTTGAAGATCAAAGAACACAAATTCGAAAATTTAAAAGGAAAATATAAAATATGCAATTGATACCAAACTTAGAAAAAGACACTAACTCACGAAAAATTAAAAATTAATAAGGAAAAGTAATATTTTTTGAAAAATTTTTTAAGAGAAATTAAAGGACTCAAATTTAATGACTCTATAGCATCAATACTATATTCCTAATCTAAGCAACAAAATAAACCTTTAGTTGTTCAAACTCGAATAATCCCCGGCAACAGCGCCAAAAACTTGGTGCACAAAATTTTAATCCCAATATCAAAATCAAGATTTCTTATGATCTCGTACCACTAACCAGCAAGTGCACTGGGTCGTCCAAGTAATACCTTACGTGAGTAAGGGTCGAATCCCACAGAGATTGTTGG
>NC_029775.3:65687256-65692271 GCF_000817695.3 Arachis duranensis
GTCACAGTCATCCAATCCCAGAATCCTACTCGGAATACCACAGACAAGGTTTAGACTTTCCGGATTCTCATGAATGCCGCCATTAATTCCAGCTTATACCACGAAGATTCTAATTAAGGAATCTAAGAGATACTCATTCAATTTGATGTAGAACGGAGGTGGTTGTCAGGCACACGTTCATGGATTGAAGAAGGCGATGAGTGTCATGGATCATCACCTTCTTCATAGTTAAGCGCGAACGAACATCTTAGATAAGAACAAGCGTGTTTGAATGGAAAACAGAAGTAATTGCATTAATTCATCGAGACGCTGCAGAGCTCCTCACCCCCAACAATGGAGTTTAGAGACTCATGCCGACAAAGAGTATATAATTCAGATTTGAAAATGTCATGAGATACCAAATAAGTCTCTAAAAGTTATTTAAATACTAAACTAGTAACCTATGTTTACAGAGAATGAGTAAACTAAGATAATTGGTGCAGAAATCCACTTCTGGGGCCCACTTGGTGTGTGCTGGGGCTGAGACTTAAGCCTCTCACGTGCTTGGGCTGTTTCTGGAGTTGAACGCCAGGTTGTAACGTGTTTTGGGCGTTGAACTCTAACTTGTAACCTGTTTCTGGCGCTGGATGCCAGACTACAACATGGAACTGGCATTGAATGCCAGTTTATGTCGTCTATCTTCACGCAAAGTATGGACTATTATATATTGCTGAAAAGCCTTGGATGTCTACTTCCCAACCCAATTGAGAGCGCAGTTGGACTCTTGTAGCTCCAAAAACTCCATTCCGAGTGCAGGGAGGTCAGGATCCAATAGCATTAGCAGTCCTTTTTCAGCCTAACTCAGATTTTTGCTCAGCTCCCTCAATTTCAGCCAGAAAATACCTGAAATCATTGAAAAATACACAAACTCACAGTAAAGTCTAGAAATATGATTTTTGCTTAAAAACTAATAAAATTCTATTAAAAATTAATAAAAACATGTTAAAATCTATATGAAATTACCCCCAAAAAGCGTATAAAATATCTGCTCATCAATAGCCTCTAATATGTGTTTTTTGGGCTGAGAACTAAGTCAAAAACTGCCCAGAAATCGCTGATTGTGAAATCTGATTCGTACAGGTCGTAGCAATGTGACGCGGAGGCGTTGTCCATGCGTTTGCGTGGATTGAAATTTGCAAATGCAACGTGTGCACGTCATCCACGCGTCCACGTTGCCTAACTTCGGTGCAGCTATGGCAAATTATATATCGTTGCGAAGCCCCTGATGTTAGCTTTCCAACACTACTGAAACCGCATCATTTGGGTCTCTGTAGCTCAAGTTATGACTGTTTGAGTGCGCAGAGGTTAGGTTGGACAACTTAGCAACTTCTTCAACTTCTTGTATTCCTTCCACTTTTGCATGCTTCCTTTCCATCCTCTGAGCCATTCCTACCCTTTAATCTCTGAAAACACTTAACATACATATCAAGGCATCGAATGGTAATAAGAGAAGATTAAACATATCAAAATTAAGACCAAAGAAGCATGTTTTCAATCATAGCACAAAATCAGGAAGGAAAACGTAAACTCATGCAAATCATATGAATAAGTGGGTGAAGACTTGATAAAACCACTCAATTAAACACAATATGAATCATAAAATAGTTGTTTATCACTTTGGAACTTGGAGAAAATATCCAAATGGTAGAAAATAATGGCTCAAATCTGGTGTCCTCTAATCTGACTGAAGGACAGTCAAGCAACAGACCTCCACTTTTCAATGGAAAGAACTACACCTATTGGAAGGAGAGAATAAAGATTTTTGTGCAAAAGCAGTAGATTACAGACTATGGAAGATCATCCTGGAGGGTTGGTGCACGAAATTGTGATCATCAATGGCGCCATCAACATGGTACGCTCAATTGCAATCTTAACTCTTTATCACAACTTCGCACAACTAACCAGCAAGTGCACTGGGTCGTCCAAGTAATAAACCTTACGCGAGTAAGGGTCGATCCCACGGAGATTGTTGGTATAAAGCAAGCTATGGTCATCTTGTAAATCTCAGTCAGGCGGATTCAAATGGTTATGGAGGATTGATAATTAAAAGATGAATAAAACATAAAATAAAGATAGAGATACTTATGTAATTCATTGGTGAGAATTTCAGATAAGCGTATGGAGATGCTTTGTCCCTTCCGTCTCTCTGCTTTCCTACAATCTTCATCCAATCCTTCTTACTCCTTTCCATGGCAAGCTGTATATTGGGCATCACCATTGTCAATGGCTACAGTCCCGTCCTCTCAGTGAAAATGTTTAATGCGCTCTGTCATAGCACGGCTATTCATCTATCGGTTCTCGATCATGTCGGAATAGAATCCAGTGATTCTTTTGCGTCTGTTACTAACGCCCCACAATCGCGAGTTTGAAGCTCATCACAGTCATTCAATCCCTGAATCCTACTCAGAATACCACAGACAAGGTTTAGACCTTCCGGATTCTCAAGAATGGCCGCCAATGGATTCTAGCTTGTACCACGAAGATTCTGATTAAGGAATCCAAGAGATATCCACTCAATCTAAGGTAGAACGGAGGTGGTTGTCAGGCACACGTTCATAGGTGAGAATGATAATGAGTGTCACGGATCATCACATTCATCAAGTTGAGGAACAAGTGATATCTTAGAACAAGAATAAGCTAAATTGAATAGAAGAACAATAGTAATTGCATTAATACTCGAGGTACAGCAGAGCTCCACACCTTAATCTATGGTGTGTAGAAACTCCACCGTTGAAAATACATAAGTGATAATGGTGATCATTGGCTTTGGCCCCAGAGACGGAACCAGAAGAACCAAGATGATCTGAAGATCTAAAGTGATCCAAAGATGAAAATACAATAGCAAAAGGTCCTATTTATAGAGAACTAGTAGTTTAGGGTTTACAAAAATGAGTAAATGACATAAAAATCCACTTTCGAGCCCACCTGGTGTGTGCTTGGGCTGAGCATTGAAGCTTCTATGTGTAGAGACTTTTCTTGGAGTTAAACGCCAGCTTTTGTGCTAGTTTGGGCGTTTAACTCCCACTTCTGTGCTAGTTCCGGCGTTAAACGCTGGGAATTCTTGAGCTGGTTTGGAACGCCTGTTTGGGCCATCAAATCTCGGGCAAAGTATAGACTATTAAATATTGCTGGAAAGCCCAGGATGTCTACTTTCCAACGCAATTAAGAGTGTGCCAATTAGGCTTCTGTAACTCCAGAAAATCTACTTCGAGTGCAGGGAGGTCAGAATCCAACAGCATCTGCAGTCCTCTTTCAGTCTCTGGATCAGATTTTTGCTCAGGTCCCTCAATTTCAGCCAGAAAATACCTGAAATCACAGAAAAAACACAAACTCATAGTAAAGTCCAGAAAAGTGAATTTTAAATAAAAACTAATAAAAATATAATAAAAACTAACTAAAACATACTAAAAGCATACTAAAAATAATGCCAAAAAGCGTATAAATTATCCGCTCATCAAAACACCAAACTTAAATTGTTGCTTGTCCCCAAGCAATTGAAAATCAAATAGGATAAAAAGAAGAGAATATACAATGAATTCTAAAAACATCTATGAAGATCAGTATTAATTAGATGAGCGGGATTTTTAGCTTTTTGCCTCTGAACAGTTTTGGCATCTCACTTTATCCTTTGAAGTTCAGAATGATTAGCTTCTATAGGAACTCAGAATCCGGATAGTGTTATTGATTCTCCTAGTTAAGTATGATGATTCTTGAACACAGCTACTTTTTGAGTCTTGGCCGTGGCCCAAAGCACTCTGTTTTCCAGTATTACCACCGGATACATCCATGCCACAGACACATAACTGGGTGAACCTTTTCAGATTGTAACTCAGTTTTGCTAGAGTCCCAAATTAGAGGTGTCCAGGGTTCTTAATCACACTCTTTTTGCTTTAGATCATGACTTTAACCGCTCAGTCTCAAGTTTTCACTTGACACCTTCACGCCACAAGCACATGGTTAGGGACAGCTTGGTTTAGCCACTTAGGCCAGGATGTTATTCCTATAGGCCCTCCTATCCACTGATGCTCAAAGCCTTGGATCCTTTTTAATATCCTTGCCTTTTGGTTTAAAGGGCTATTGGCTTTTTCTGCTTGCTCTTTTTTTTTTTTGAATTCACTGCTTTTTCTTGCTTCAAGAATCAATTTGATGATTTTTCAGATCCTCAATAACATTTCTCCTTTTCCATCGTTCTTTCAAGAGCCAACAAATTTAACATTCTTTAAACAAAAAATTCAAAAGACATATGCACTGTTCAAGCATACATTCAGAAATCAAAAGTATTGCCACCACATCAAAATAATTAATCTGTTATAAAATTCGAAATTCATGCAATTCTTCTCTTTTTCAATTAAGAACATTTTTCATTTAAGAAAGGTGATGGATTCATAGGACATTCATAACTTTAAGGCATAGACACTAAGACACTAATGATCATAAGACATAAACATAAATAAAACATAAAGCATAAAAATTCGAAAAATAGAAAAATAAAGAACAAGGAGATTAAAGAACGGGTCCACCTTAGTGATGGCGGCTTGTTCTTCCGCTTGAAGATCTTATAGAGTGCTTGAGCTCCTCAATGTCTCTTCCTTGCCTTTGTTGCTCCTCTCTCATGATTCTTTGATCTTTTCTAATTTCATGGAGGAGGATGGAATGTTCTTGGTGTTCCACCTTTAATTGTCCCATGTTGGAACTTAATTCTCCTAGGGAGGTGTTGATTTGCTCCCAATAGTTTTGTGGAGGAAGGTGCATCCCTTGAGGCATCTCAGGGATTTCATGGTGAGGAACTTCCTCATGTCCATGAGTGGGATCTCTTGTTTGCTCCATCCTCTTCTTAGTGATGGGCTTGTCCTCATCAATGAGGATGTCTCCCTCTATGTTAACTCCAACTGAATTACAGAGGTGACAAATGAGATGAGGGAAGGCTAACCTTGCCAAGGTAGAGGACTTGTCCGCCACCTTATAAAGTTCTTGGG
>NC_029775.3:65692348-65692876 GCF_000817695.3 Arachis duranensis
GTAACTTCGGACCGGTTGCTAGTGGGAATGATTGACCGTTGGATAAACTCCAACCATCCGCTAGCCACGGGCTTGAGGTCATGCCTTCTCAGTTGAACCGGCTTCCCTCTTGAATCTCTCTTCCATTGGGCGCCCTCTTCAAGAATGTCTATGAGGACTTGGTCCAACCTTTGATCAAAGTTGACCCTTCTAGTGTAGGGGTGTTCATCTCCTTGCATCATGGGCAAGTTGAATGCCAACCTTACATTTTCCAGACTAAAATCTTAGCATTTCCCCCGAACAATTTTAAGCCAATTCTTTGGGTCCGGGTTCACACTTTGATCATGGTTCTTGGTGATCCATGCATTGGCATAGAACTCTTGAACCATTAAGAATCCGACTTGTTGAATGAGGTTGGTAAGAACTTCCCAACCTCTTCTTCGGATCTCATGTTGGATATCTGGATATTCACTCTTTTTGAGTTTGAAAGGGACCTCGGAGATCACCTTCTTCATGGCCACAACTTCATAGAAGTGGTCTTGATGCACC
>NC_029775.3:65693284-65699648 GCF_000817695.3 Arachis duranensis
GTTTGCTCGTCCTCGAGCAAAAGAAGAAAGAAGAAAGTAGAAGAAGAAGAAATAGAGGAGATGGAGGGGGGCTTTGTGTTTCGGCCAAGGGGGGAAGTAGTGTTTAGGTTGTGTGAAAATGAAGGAGTGAAGAAGGGTTTATATAGGGGTGGAGAGGGGGTAGGGTTCGGCCATTATGGGTGGGTTTGGAAGGGAAAGTGGTTTGAATTTGAATGGTGAGGTAGGTGGGGTTTTATGAAGGATGGATGTGAGTGGTGAAGAGAATGGTGGAATTTGATAGGTGAGGGGTTTTTGGGAAAGAGGTATTGAGGTGATTGGTGAGTGGGTGAAGAAGAGAGAGTGTGGTGGGGTAGGTGGGGATCCTGTGGGGTCCACAGATCCTGAGGTGTCAAGGATAGCTCATCCCTGCACTAAGTGGCGTGCAAAAATGCCTTTTCTGCCAATCCTGGCGTTAAACGCCGGGCTGCTATCCCTTTCTGGCGTTTAACGCCAGCTTCTTGCCCATTTCTAGCGTTAAACGCCAGTCTGGTGCCCCTTTCTGGCGTTAAAGCCCAGAATGGTACCAGACTGGGCGTTAAATGCCCATTTGCTGCCCTTACTGGCGTTTAAACGCCAGCAAGCTTTTCCTCCATGGTGTGCTATTTTTCTTTCTATTTTTCATTCTGTTTTTGCTTTTTCAATTGTTTTTGTGACTTCACATGATCATCAACCTATAGAAAACATAAAATAACAATGGAAATTAGATATAACATTGGGTTGCCTCCCAACAAGCGCTTCTTTAATGTCAGTAGCTTGACAGTGGGCCATCATGGAGCCTCACAGATACTCAGAGCAATGTTGGAACCTCTCAACACCAAACTTAGAGTTTGAATGTGGGGGTTTGATAAACCCATATTTTACGGTTTATCTTGTACTCAACTGAGTGGATTTTATTAACTCTTTACCCACTTATTCGTACTATTTGCATGTTTTACATTTCCCTTCCAAATTATGTGCTTTGATTGAAAACATGCTTCTTTGGACTTATATTTGCTTATTATTAATCCTCTCTTATGACCATTAGATGCCTTGATATGTGTGTTAAGTGATTTCAGAGATTACAGGGCAAGAATGGCTTGGAGGATGGAAAGGAAGCAAGCAAAGTGGAAGGAATGCAAGAAGTTGGAAAAACTACTAAGCTGTCCAGCCTGACCTCTTCGCACTCAAACGGCTATAACTTTAGCTACAGATGTCCAAACGATGCGGTTCCAGTTGCGTTGGAAAGCTAACGTTCAGGGCTTCGATTTGATATCTAATTTGCCATAGTTGCCTCGAGGCCAGGTGACGCAAACGTCCACCTGACCTAGCCAACAACCAATCCGCGCGGTCGCGTGGACGACGCGGCCGCGTCACTTTTCCACGACCTGTACGGACCAGAAAGCGCTGGAAGTGATTTCTAGGCTATTTCTGACCCAGTTTTCGGCCCAGAGAACACAGATTAGAGGCTATAAAGTGGGGGAATGCATGTATTCATAATCATTCACTCGTAATTCACTTCTCATGATTTAGATTAGTTTTGAGAGAGGTTCTCTCCTCTCTCTCTTAGGATTAGAAATTAGGATTTTTAGAAACTAGGATTTAGGACTGATGACAAGTCATCATATACCCATTTTTCTAGCTAATTTCACTTGTTTTATTAGTCTTTATGCACTTTCTTACATCCTAAGTAAGTGATTTGGAATGAAAATGCACAACTTCTTTAAATCAAGCAACTACCATTAAATTGATGCTAACTCATGAGGTTTAAGCTAATTTTAAGTGAATTTTAATTGATTTATAAGGCTTGTGAATTTAGTGATACTTTGAGTAGTTGTTTTGGTTTATTGTAGGTGAAGAAAAGAAGAAAAGAGGAAGCGTGGCTTAAGAAAGCGTGGCTCAAGGAGAAAAAGGCGTGGCGCATAAAGGAGGAGTGCAAGCATTGCCCTCCACAAGGGCATACTGCCCTCTAGGAGGGCAACATGAGCAAGCAAGACAAGAAAGGCAACGCTGCCCTGCCCACGACAAGGGCAGAGCACAAAATTGTGCCTTGGATCAAAGAAAGTAAAAACCTTGCCCTGCCCTCCTCAAGGGCAGTATCGGGCTCACCAAAGGGAGAAATTCAAAGAAAAAGCTCACCATTGCTTGCCACAAGAATCGAACACGGAACCATGAGGAAACAAGAAACTAAGCCTTACTTTGGTGCCAAGAAAATCAAGGAAAAGAGGTAGCGTGCGCGTCACACAAGGTACGAACACGGGGCTTCAATTTGGAAACATTGCCCTGCCCTCTGCAAGGGCAGGGCAGCATTTTGGTGATGCACACACACGCACCATTCCGTCGCACCAAGGGAAGGCTCGGCAGCATCATTCTGGCGCACAGGCATCACTCGGCAGCACCAGCAGCACGCACAGGCATCATTCTGGCGCACCAAAAAGTTCTGCCCTGCCCTCCGCGAGGGCAGGGCAGCATCCTGCACGCACCATGGGCCAGATGCACAATTTTCTGCCCTGCCCTCCACAAGGGCAGGGCAGCCTCCTGGGAGCTACTTTCTTCATGGGCTAAAATTGGATTAAAAATCCAATAAAATTCATTTCTTCACCAAATCAAAAGCCCATCCAAATTCCAAAATCCAAGAATAGAAAGTGTATAAATAGGAGATAGTTTGATGTAATTAGCACCTTTTTCTTCACTTTTGAACTTTGATCTTTCTTTTGAGCTTTGAATCTTCTTTTTTTTTATTTTTGAACTTTGGAACTTCTCTTGGTGACTTCACTGAGATTTTAGAGAATTAGGGGGAGAATTGATCTCTCTTCTTCCTCGTTCTTGCTTGAGCAATTTCACTTTTCTTGTTTTGAGTTTTGGGTGTGAAGAATTGAGGAAATTCTGTCTCAATCTCCATTCAAAATCTCTTTAAACCCTCTTCTGCATAATTGAATTTAATTTCATTTCCTTTACTGCTTCTTCTTTAATTTCTTGTCAATTGCTTTGAGAACTTGGATCTGGGAAGGCAATTGAGATCTAGACTCTGCTATCTAGTCTCTTGAGTCCTGAGATCCATTTTCCTTTTTGGTTCTTCTGTGAACCTCTGCTGCAAGTTAATTTCCATTTCTGTTTAGATTCTAGTTATTTCTAATTCAACTTCTGCTTTATTAATTGTTGCAATTTAATTTCCTTTGCTGAAATTCTGAATTCCCAATCCTCAAATCCCTCTTTCCATTCAAGCAATTTATATTTCTTGCACTTTAAGTTACCGTAATTTACATTTCTTGCACTTTAAGTTTCAGTCATTTAATTCCTTGTTCTTTAAGATTCAGCATCTTTTACTTTCCTGCTCTTTAATTTACTGCAATTCTCCCTTCCCCCTTTATATTCCAAGTAATTTAGCTTCTGTTAATGTTAAACCACTCATCCAATATTTGATTCGCTTGACTAAATCAACCACTAAACTAAAATTGCTCAATCCTTCAATCCCTGTGGGATCGACCTCACTCCCGTGAGTTTTATTACTTGATGCAACCCGGTGCACTTGCCGGTGAGTTTTGTGTTGGATCGCTTTCCACACATCGTGTTTTTGGCGCCGTTGCCAGGGACTGAAATAGATTGACAATGATTAAGTGAAGTGGAGATCTAGATCAAGCACTTTTTCTTTTCTGTTGTTTTAATTTTGGCTAACACACTAACTGTTTGACTTTTTGCTTAAACTAACTAAAACTTCATTCTAGCTATAGATTAAAGTTTCATTGGTTTTCTGGATCTGTGTGTTTATTGTTGTGTGTTTGTATGTCAGGTACAGGAAGATCTTCCCCTATCCTCTCTGAAATTGACCAAAGAACTCTTTGAAGAATAAGAAGAGCTGAAAGAGGGAAGAACGTTATTGGAGAGGAGGAATCTGAGGAGGAATTCCAAGAAATGGAAGGAGATCCATCAAATCTCAATCAACCAGGAGGATGGGCCAACAATAACCCACAACAAAGAAGAGTCCTGGCTTCATACACATTTGCAAATGCTAGACACTGTGGTAGTAGCATTCTTACTCCTAATGTCAATGCAAACAATTTTGAACTAAAGCCACAACTCATCACTTTGGTTCAAAACAACTGTTCTTTTGGAGGAGGGCCATTGGAGGACCCAAATCAACACTTATCTACCTTCTTGAGGATTTGTGATACTGTGAAAACCAATGGTGTGCCTCCTGACAGCTACAAGTTGTTGCTCTTTCCATTTTCTCTCAAAGACAAAGCCACTCAATGGGTAGAGACATTTCCAAAGGAGAGCATCAACACTTGGGATGACTTGGTGAGCAAGTTTCTTGCCAAATTTTACCCCCTCAAAGGATCATAAGATTGAAGACTGAGGTGCAGACATTCACTCAAATGGAGGCTGAATATTTATATGAAGCATGGGAAAGATATAAGGCACTATTGAGGAAATGTCCACCAGAGATGTTCACTGAGTGGGATAAGCTGCAGAATTTCTATGAGGGACTCACTCTGAAGGCTCAAGAAGCACTTGATCATTCAGCTGGAGGCTCATTACAACTCATGAAAACTATAGAGGAAGCTCAAAATCTCATTGATATGGTGGCTGCATCAGTAAGTGCCACAAGCCAACCATCAACTACTTGGGGTCAAAATGAAGAAATTCAAGAGGAGCAACAGCAAGAGCAAGTCCAATACATGCACACCCAAAATCCTGGAACTAATGAAGTCTATGGAGATACTTACAACCCTTTTTGGAAGAACCATCCCAACCTCAGATGGGGAGACAACCACAATCAAATTCAGCAGCCATGGCAAAGTAACTCAACTCAAAACAATTGGAAAAATACAAACAACAACCAGCCAAACACTAATCAAAACACATACAGAAAACCACAAAACACTTATCCCAACTCTAACCATTATCCACCCAATAACCACCCAACTAACCAAAACACCTATCATCATCCATCAACACCCCAAAACCAACCAATCTTACAAGACTCTCAGAGGATTACTAATCTAGAGATGCTCATGAAGAAGATGATGAAGAACCAAGAATTAACAACAAAGAACCAGGAAGCTTCCATGAAGAACTTGGAGAGGCAGATTGGGCAAATCTCCAAACAAATTTCTGTTGAAAAACCATCAAGCTCACTACCAAGTGACACCATTCCTAATCCAAAAGAGGAATGCAAGGCAATACAGTTGAGGAGTGGAAAAATACTGCTGAAAGATGAATAAGCCACCAAGAAGCCCAAGGAAAGTGATAAGAAACAAGTTGAAAAAGAGGCAGCCAATGACGAAGATGCAACAGCCAGCAAGTACTCTCAGAATCAACCTCAAGAAAAAGAAGATATACCACAAAATCTGAAGAAAGGAAAGCAAATCATGGAAGAACCAAATCCAAGACAACATCAAGTGAAGAAAAGCTTGACATCTCCATTACCTTATCCCCAAAGATTCCACAGAGAGACTAAGGACCAACACTTTTCTAAATTCCTAGAGACTTTCAAGAAACTGGAAATCAACATACCTTTAGCTGAGGCATTGGAGCAAATGCCTCTATATGCCAAGTTTTTGAAGGAGCTCATCAATAAGAAAAGGAGTTGGAGTGAGAAGGAGACTGTAATGCTCAGTGAAGAATGCAGTGCATTAATCAGAAAAGGACTCCCTCCCAAGCTTGAAGATCCTGGAGGTTTCTTCCTGCCTTGCACTATTGGAAGCCTATGTATCAACAAGGGGATGTGTGATTTAGGAGCAAGTATAAATCTAATTCCATCTTCTTTAGTGAAAAAGCTTGGCATAGGAGAAGTAAAACCAATACAGATGTCCTTGGAATTGGTGGACCAATCAGTAGTGTATCCTAAAGGATTGATTGAAAACCTTTTAGTTAAGGTTGACAAGTTCATCTTTCCTGCAGACTTTGTGATCCTAGATTCAACAGAGAATGAGAATGACTCCATAATACTTGGTCGACCATTTTTGGCCACTGCTAGAGCCATTGTGGACATAGAGCAAGGAGAGTTAACCCTCAGGATGCATGAGGAGAGCATCATCCTGAAAGTCTTTCCAGAATCACAGAGTAATGAAGGAACAAGCAAGACAAGTAGTGACTCTCTTCCAAAGCAAGCAACCAACAATACAGTAGAACAGAAAAATGAGCAGGTGCAAGAAGGAGAAGGAATTCAAAAAGAAGTCGAGATAATAAACAAACAGGAAGGTATCACAACTCAAGTCACTGTCAAGGGAGAAAGATCAACAAGAAAAAAAAAGATGAAGAACAAGAAGAAGGCTTACAAAGGGTGAAAAAATAAGAAAATCCCAACTGAAGGATTTTCTAAAGGTGATAAGGTGCAACTAATATA
>NC_029775.3:65700648-65703497 GCF_000817695.3 Arachis duranensis
TTCTATGAAGGAAGATATCATAGATTCATGAAGACAAAGAATGTTATCTATGAGAAGGGCCTTGAGTTGAAGGAAGGAGAATATCCCATCATGAGGCAAATCACTAAAGAAAGAAGGTGGGAACTCTTATGTGCTCCTCTCGTTGACATCAGTGCAGTCATGATCAGGGAGTTCTATGCAAATGCTGTAAAAGAAAACAAAGATAGTGCTCCTTACACAAGTTATGTCAGAGGAGTTGAAGTGAACTTCGGTCCAGCAGCCATCACTAGAGCTCTAAAGTTGAGAACCATAACTTATGCAGAGCCTAGTTATGAGACCAGATTGCAGATGGAAAACAATCCTGATGAGATCTTGCAAGGGCTATGTGTGGAAAATACAGACTGGGAGAGAGACTCAAAAGGAGTTCTGAGCCACTTGAGGTGAATAAACCTTACTCCTGTGGCCAAAGGATGGTATGAGATAGTAAGGAGGTCTATTCTCCCTATTGGAAACGCTTCTTGGGTCACAATCAAACGAGCACTCTTGACATATTGCATCCTACATGGAGGGGAAGTCAACCTCGCACAACTCATAGCCGACAGCATTCAAGAGATGGCTAATAGCACAAGTAAATCAAGTGGTCTTGGACATCCAAGTACCATCCTTAGGCTATGCAACAAAGCGGGCATGATCTTCGAAGATGAGGACACAGAAAAGGTGAAAAAAGGGAAAGGAATCACCAAGAAAAGTATGGAAGGAATGAATGAAGACGATGATCAAGAAGGGGTGGTAGCTCCCAGACAAAGGAGATCACAAAGAGAGGAAGGACGAAATCAAGCTCATGATGCCATAGACATGAGCCAGTTACAAAGAGCAATTGAAGAATTATCTCAGCAACTCATGCAAGCTCAACAAGACCAAAATCAAGGGTGCCAAGAGAAATATCTAGAGCCCCATCCAGAATTTAGGGAGCAATATTTGAAAGATAGAGAGGAACGAGAAGCTTGGCAGCGTCAAATGGAGGAGAGACAAGAGAGATGGCAGCAACAAATGATGACTCAGCAGCAAGAATTTCAAGCACAGATTCTTGAAGGACAAAAAGAGCAATACAAAGAATTCAAAGAATCATATGATAAGCTGTATTTTAGTCAAGCTAAAGCAGGGGAATATAGTCACAACCTGTACCAATGGAAGAATATTCATCACACCATGGAAGAAGTTAGATATGTGCAAAGAATGGAGAGTGATGAAAACATACAAGCAAGGTTGGAGTATTTGACCCACAATTTGCCAACACTCAACCCACAGATCAAGCCATTTGAGCAATGCCCTGAATTTGAAGCCAAGCAAAAAGTACGGTCTCATCATTACACGGAGCTAACACTTAATAGATTGGAAGAAGTTGGACTCTCAGGGCTCTTGGATTCTGTTTGGGATAAAAGATGTCCTGGTGAAGAAATCCGAGACTACTCCAAGCTAGGAAAGAGAAAGAAGAAAAAGGGAGAATCAAGCAGCAGCCACAATCATTAGAAGGTGGCAAAGTTCTTTCATACTTCTTCTTTCATGTCTCTAATAAAGAGATGCATGTCTGAAACATGATATGCCTCCATTGTTTATTTCTTTTACTTCATGCAATTTTTGTTCTTTGCTTTTCTTTTAATCATTTAATAAATAGCTAGAGAAATGCTAAATCTGCATGTTGTTTGTTATCCATCACTTAGTTAAATTTTGTTTTGTTTCCCACATGCTTGAATAAAAGAGAATTGTTTGAATTGAAAAGTGAAATATCCAATGTTGCATAAGAATGGAAGTTAATGGGGGTATATGTGTTTGATTAAATGCATAACTCATGAAATAATTGTTGCATAATATCATTTTCATTAAAGTGTGAGTTAGCTTGCTGTTATAAAGATTCTTATCAATAAAGAAAAAGCCCTTGAGAACAAAAACAGAAAGAAAAAGAAGAAGAAAAAGCCAAAGTGGCAAGAAAAACAAAGAATAAGGGTTGGACACCAATAGCTTGGACCCTAGGACATATGCCTGTGGTGTTCTTGTACTAAGATATGCTTGGATTACTATGTAACAGCAACAATAATTGAGTTATCATTGTCTGCAAAAAGACTCCATAAATCAAGTTCTGCTATATGCCTAATAAGGATATGTGTTCTTTTCTTGTTCACTTCATTTACTCTTAGTTTTGATGCTTGCTTGGGGACAAGCAAGATTTAGGTTTGGTGTTGTGATGACAAGTCATCATATACCCATTTTTCAAGCTAATTTCACTTGTTTTATTAGTCTTTATGCACTTTCTTGCATCTCAAGTAAGTGATTTGGAATGAAAATGCATAACTTCTTTGAATCAAACAACCACCATTAAATTGATGCTAACTCATGAGGTTTAAGCAAAATTTAATTGATTTTTAATTGATTTATAAGCCTTGTGAATTTAGTGATTTAAGCTAATTTTAATTGAATTTTAATTGATTTATAAGGCTTGTGAATTTAGTGATACTTTGAGTAGTTGTTTTGGTTTATTGTAGGTGAAGAAAAGAAGAAAAGAGGAAGCGTGGCTTAAGAAAGCGTGGCTCAAGGAGAAAAAGGCGTGGCGCATAAAGGAGGAGTGCAAGCATTGCCCTCCAAAAGGGCACACTGCTTTCTAGGAGGGCAACATGAGCAAGCAAGACAAGAAAGGCAACGCTGCCCTGCCCACGACAAGGGCAGAGCACAAAATTGTGCCTTGGATCAAAGAAAGTAAAAACCTTGCCCTGCCCTCCTCAAGGGCAGTATCAGGCTCACCAAAGGGAGAAATTCAAAGAAAAAGCTCACCATTGCTTGCCACAAGAATCGAACACGGAACCATGAGGAAACAA
>NC_029775.3:65703597-65703805 GCF_000817695.3 Arachis duranensis
GCCCCATGTGGACAGTCTAGTGAAGAGCATAGCATAAAGGAGATACCAGAAACTCCAGTGGAAAAGACAGAGCATGAATTCCTACTAGAACAAGTAGAAGAAGCTATCATTGTTCAAGAAGAAGAGTTGGTTGAAGACTTAGGAGATGCAGAACCTCCATGGGAAAGACAAGACATAGAGCCTCCTTCCAAGACGGTTGAAATTGATG
>NC_029775.3:65704767-65706682 GCF_000817695.3 Arachis duranensis
TGGAGAAAAGCATCAGTTGGAGAAGACCCGTCCACCTGCACATCTCAGCATGCACCGAGGATGGTGCAATCTTTAAGTGTGGAAGGTCGATACCGATCTCCATGGGTTAGTACTTTCTTGTCTCAAACACCAATGTTTAAATTTTCTTTGTAGATTAGTTGTTGCATTTGCATATTTGTTTGATATTTGCATATTTTATCACTTGGTTAAAGTAATATTTTCTTTTTCAAGAAACCTTTTAGAGCATTTCACTAATTTGAATAAAATTTAATGTTACACTTGTTTGAAGAAATATTATTTTGGAACATGGATTAGAGTTCGAACACACAAAACCTGTGAGATTTTGAACCTATTTGAGTTGGTTGCATTTTATCAACCAAAATTTTGTTTCTGTGTGTTACATTTCTTTTTATTCTGATGTTCTTTCCTTTGCTTTAATCTATATGTCCAATTATAGAATATAGAATAGATACATACCAAGAGAATGATTGAGGCCATCATTTGATTTTAGCTCACTTACCCCAAATTAGCCTACCTTTTACATCACCCTTGTTAGCCCCCTTGAACCTTTTAAAACCCCTTTATTCTATTTAGCCAAATCACTAGCCTTAAGCAGAAAAACAAAAGAAAACCCCAAGTGAATCCTTGGTTAGCTTAAGATAGAAAATCATGAATAGAACTAATTATGGGAAACCATGTGGGAACATGAGTGATAGAAACAAAGGGTTAGAAAGATTAAAGAAAAAAAAAGAAATAAAAATAAATTTGGAAGCATGCTCATGAGAAAATCAAAGTGATTCAACTACCATGTGCATAAAAAATAAAAAATAAATAAATAAATTTCAGCATCTAAATAAAAGGGGATACAAAAAGAAATCTCCCAATGAAAACAATGCACATGGGATAAAATATATATATATAAAGTGAAACATGAGCACGTAACAATAAGTGGGAAATATGGGAAAATAGGTAAAGAAGTTTTATCTTGCTAAATATGTATGTTGGGTGAGATCTTAGCCTAATTAAGGATTCACTTATTAGCTCACTTGACCATATACATAAATCCTTACCTTTACCTTGGCCCCATTACAACCTTAATTAAAGACCTCATGACTTTTTGGTATGACTATATTTTATAATTGTTGATTGGTTAGATGAAAAACAAAGCTATAAGAAAGTAAGAATAAAAAGAAAAATAGAGTGAATAAACCCAATAAACACTGAGTGACTAGAGAGTAAACACAAAATCCAGTGAGGGTTCAATAACTCATCAACATATATCTGTGCTTCAAATTTACTAATTGTTTTGCAAGTTTGTACAATGTTTTCTTTCCCATCTCATTTGCTAAAATGCTTTATTATTTAAGGGTTGGCTATATATATATATACATAACTCCTTGAGAATGTGAATTAACTTAGCTACATGTAAGCTTTATATATGAGTGAATAAATTAGAGTTGCATGATGCATCATTCATTTAGGTAGTTGCATTTAATTTAGATTGCATTGCATTCCATCACTATAACCTCATTTATTTACCTTGGATTTAGCATGAGGACATGCTAGTGTTTAAGTGTGGGGAGGTTGATAAACCCATATTTCATGAGATATTTTGTGCTTAATTTGAGTGATTTATACAATCCTTCACCTACTTATTCACATTAATTGCATGGTTTTACTTTCCCTCCCTTATTATGTCATATCGTGAAAAACATGTTTCCTAAGCTTTGAAAATTAATTATTTTAATTACCTTTATTTCCATTCGATGCCATGATTAGTGTGCTGAGTAGTTTCAGAGTTTCTAAGGCAGAATGACTTAAAGGATGAAAAAGGAAACATACCAAAGGGAAAGGAGAAAGCAAAATGGAGCTTTAAGGAAACTGGTATCCACGCGATCGCATGGACGACGCGATC
>NC_029775.3:65708247-65709392 GCF_000817695.3 Arachis duranensis
AGCTCTGTAGCTCAAGTTATTCTCGTTGGACGTATACCCCTTCAGGCTATGGGGAGCAACGTTTCCAGCAACATTGGAGCACCAACTTTGGCTCCAACATTGCTTTTCTTTGCTTCCTTTCATGGCCTTCTTGTTGCCTCTTTCTTCAACCTTCCTTCAAGCCCTTTTGGTCACCTATCATCAATCAACAATTGCATCAAAGCTATGTTATAATCATGAGAGTTCTTCTTCTTCTTGATATATAAGCAATTATTACACAAAAACTCATGAAAAAGCATCAATTTATCCATGGTTGATTGAATCTAAGGAAACATGAAATTCCACCCAAATGGCTTACTTGTGGCTCAAGAAAGTGCATAAAACCCTATGAAAATTAAAGAAAAAGACTAGTAAAACTAGGCTAAGATGACTTGTCATCACGTGCCAAGCACGAATCAGCAGCGACGCGGCCGCATGACTGACGCGACCGCGCGCCTCTAGCAGAATGCACATGACGCGGTCGCATGACTGACGCAACCGCATGGCAAGGAAAAGCTCCGAATGACGCGACCGCGTGACCCACGCGGACGCGTGACAGAGGCCACGCACCAGAAAATTACAGAATACGCCCCAGTGAGTTCTAAAGCTCTTTTTGGCCCAAATCCAAGTCTAGAAAACACAAATTAGAGGCTATAAAGTGGGGGAATGCATCCATTCATAATCAAGCAAAATGTTATCAAACACACAAAACCTGTGAGATTTTAAACCTATTTGAGTTGGTTGCATTTTATCAACCAAAATTTTGTTTTAGTGTGTATTTTTCTCTCTAAAATTGTGATCTTTGTCTTGCATAATTCTATATTTCCATTGTTTAATGTATGCATGCACTTATATGATTGAGGCCTTGTTTCACTGAGCTTACATACCCATATAGCCTTAACCCTCCATTATCCCTTGCAAACCAATTTGAGCCTATTTTACCCCTTTGTTCTTTATTTTAGCACATCATTAACTCTAAGCGAAAAACAATAATGTCCTTAATTTGAATCCTTGGTTAGCTTAGACTAATGAGAATGCTTATGATTTAAGTGTGGGAAAGTGGGTTTCGAAACATTTGGTTTGAATAGTTGGGTGTTGCATATTTTAGTGAAAATGTGCAAAATAAT
>NC_029775.3:65709864-65711625 GCF_000817695.3 Arachis duranensis
TCTTTATAGTTTCTCTTGAGCTTAGCATGAGGACATGCTATTATTTAAGTGTGGGGAGGTTGATAAACCCATATTTTATGGTTTATCTTGTACTCAATTGAGTGGATTTTATCAACTCTTTACCCACTTATTCATACTATTTGCATGTTTTACATTTCCCTTCCTAATTATGTGCTTTGATTGAAAACATGCTTCTTTGGACTTATATTTGCTTATTATTAATCCTCTCTTATCACCATTAGATGCCTTGATATGTGTGTTAAGTGATTTCAGAGATTACAGGGCAAGAATAGCTTGGAGGATGGAAAGGAAGCATGCAAAGTGGAAGGAATGCAAGAAGTTGGAAAAACTGCTAAGCTGTCCAGCCTGACCTCTTCGCACTCAAACGGCTATAACTTTAGCTACAGAGGTCCAAACAATGCGGTTCAAGTTGTGTTGGAAAGCTAACGTCCGGGGCTTCGATTTGATATATAATTTGTCTTAGTTGCTTCGATGCCAGGCGACGCGAACGCGTGGGTCACGCGGACGCCTGACCTAGCCAACAACTAATCCGCGCGGTCGCGTGGACGACGCGGCCGCGTCACTTTTCCCCGACCTGTACGGACCAGAAAGCGCTGGAAGTGATTTTTGGGCTATTTCTGACCCAGTTTTTGGCCCAGAGAACACAGATTGGAGGCTATAAAGTGGGGGAATGCATGTATTCATAATCATTCACTCATAATTCACTTCTCATGATTTAGATTAGTTTTGAGAGAGGTTCTCTCCTCTCTCTTAGGATTAGAAATTAGGATTTTTAGAAACTAGGATTTAGGACTTCTCTTGGTTTTTAAGAGTGACTCTCGATTCAGGTTCAATGTTCCTTTTTATTTATTTTTCCCAATTAAATTTATGAACTCTTGCATGTTACAGATCACTCTTTTAAATTAATGCTATTTGAGATATTTCAGATCTATGATTGCTTTCTTTAATTTATGTTGTCGGTATTTATCCAAATTATTTTCATTCGAGTAGATGGTTTTCCTTTTGGCTCTGGTTATTTAACTAGCGACTCTTGAGTTATTAAACTCATTGTTAATTGAAAATTGGAATTCATGCACTTAACTTACCTTCATAGTTAGAGGTTAACAAAGTGGGAGAAAAATCCAATTCTCATTACAATTGATAAGGATAACCAGGATAGGACCTCCAGTTCCCATACCTTGCCAAGAGTTTATTTTATAGTTATTTATTTATTTTTCTTATTATTTTTTGTGCAACATACTGCCCCCTTACCTCCTAAACCCCAATTTACAACTCATAACCAATAATAAGAACATACCTCCCTGCAATTCCTTGAGAAGACGACCCGAGGTTTGAATACTTCGGTTATCAATTTTAAAGGGGTTTGTTACTGGTGACAACCAAAACGTTTGTACGAAGGGATTTTTGTCGGTTTAGAGACTATATCTACAGCGCGACTATTTTTATGACATTCTTTACTGGCAAAAATCCTAACGTCAGGGTTCAACACCAAACTTAGAATTTGGTTGTGGCCTCCCAACACCAAACTTAGAGTTTGACTGTGGGGGCTCTGTTTGACTCTGTTTTGAGAGAAGCTCTTCATGCTTCCTCTCCATGGTTACAGATGGATATCCTTGAGCCTTAAATACAAGGGATTTTTTATTCACTTAAATGATCAATTCTCCTCTGTCAACATCAATCACAGCCTTTGCTGTGGCTAGGAAGGGTCTGCCAAGGATGATGGATTCATCCATGCACTTC
>NC_029775.3:65715599-65728928 GCF_000817695.3 Arachis duranensis
TGTCACGGATCATCACATTCATCAAGTTGAGGAACAAGTGATATCTTAGAACAAGAATAAGTTGAATTGAATAGAAGAACAATAGTAATTGCATTAATACTCGAGGTACAGCAGAGCTCCACACCTTAATCTATGGTGTGTAGAAACTCCACCGTTGAAAATACATAAGTGATAATGGTGATCATTGGCTTTGGCCCCAGAGAGGGAACCAGAAGAACCAAGATGATCTGAAGATCTAAAGTGATCCAAAGATGAAAATACAATAGCAAAAGGTCCTATTTATAGAGAACTAGTAGCTTAGGGTTTACAAAAATGAGTAAATGACATAAAAATCCACTTCCGGGCCCACTTGGTGTGTGCATGGGCTGAGCATTGAAGCTTCTATGTGTAGAGACTTTTCTTGGAGTTAAACGCCAGATTTTGTGCCAGTTTGGGCGTTTAACTCCCACTTCTGTGCCAGTTCCGCTGTTAAACGCTGGGAATTCTTGAGCTGATTTGGAACGCCTGTTTGGGCCATCAAATCTCAGGCAAAGTATAAACTATTATGTATTGCTGGAAAACCCAGGATGTCTACTTTTCAATGCAATTAAGAGCGCGCCAATTAGGCTTCTGTAGCTCCAGAAAATCCACTTCGAGTGCAGGGAGGTCAGAATCCAACAGCATCTGCAGTCCTCTTTCAGTCTCTGGATAAGATTTTTGCTCAGGTCCCTCAATTTCAGCTAGAAAATACCTGAAATCATAGAAAAACACACAAACTCATAGTAAAGTCCAGAAAAGTGAATTTTAAATAAAAACTAATAAAAATATAATAAAAACTAACTAAAACATACTAAAAGCATACTAAAAACAATGCCAAAAAGCGTATAAATTATCCGCTCATCAAGGGTCCTCAATTCCCAATCACCACAAGTGTTGAATCAGTAGTCTCTCTTAAACCTGAAGCTAGCTGGACTGAAGAAGACCGAAAAAAGGTGGAGCTCAATGCCAATGCTAACAACTTGCTCAACTGTTCAATCATCTTCGAGGAGTACCGATGGGTATCACGATGCACAACGGCAAAGAAAATCAGGGAAAACTTCAAGTTACTCATGAAGGAACCACCATAGATAAAAAGACCAGGATAGATATGTTGAACAGAGAGTATGAAATAATTGCAATAAAGGAAGGAGAATCTATTAATGAACTGTTCGAAAGATTCAACATCATCATTGTTGGCTTGGATGCTATAAGAATCAAGTATCCTGAATCTGTGCTTGTGAGAAGAGTGTTGAGATGTGTCACTAAAGAGCGGAAAACTAAGGCATTAATCATATCTTAGAGTAGTGGTCTAGATTCCATGACATAAGATGATTTAAGAGGAAACTTACTTGCTTTCGAAAACACTTATTTGAAAAAGGATTCAAAAAGAAAGGAATTGCTTTTACATCTGTTACTAACCCCCTGGATGATGAATCCAGTGATAATTACTCTGAAAATAAATTTGTGTTGTTTGCCAAAAAATTCAGGAAAATGGTAAAGTTCAAGGAAAGAGGCAAGGGAAGCAGTTCAAGAAAACAAAAGAAAGATTTTAACAAGGTGACATGTTACAAATGCAAAGAGACTGGGCATTTCAAATCTGATTGCCCTAAGTTAAAGAAGGAGGAGAAGTCAAAGAAAGGAAAGAAAAAGGAACTGATGGCTTCTTGGGAGGACTTGGAAAATGACTCAGACAATGATGAAGAATCTGAGACCAAGTCCCAACCATGTCTCATGGCAGATCACGTTGAACAGGTAGTCTCTCATAACCTTGACACTGAAGATCTTCATCTTATGATAGACCACGTTTCTGAAAAAATTACATGTTTCTTGCTGGATAACCAAGATCTTGAACAACAAATCACCATTCTTAAAGTTGAAAATGGTTTCCTTAAAGATAAACTAAGGGAGGCTGAAATTGCTGTTGAACTTGTTGAAGAAAATAAGCAGTTAAAAGCTCAACTTAGAAGCTGTGAAAGTGATCATTCTGTTGTTGCATATGTAAACTGTTTTAAAGAAAATGAAGAGTTGCTAAAAAGGATCAAAAATCTTGAAAATGACTTAGCGAAGTTCACTTAAAGTTCTGAAAGTTTAAATCAAATCTTGGCTAGTCAAAAACCTCTCTATGATAAAGCTGGTTTGGGGTTTCACAAGAATTTCAAATCTGTTGAAAAACCTTATTTTGAAAACATGGCCTCATCTTCAAATGATACAAAGTTTCAAAACCCAACAAGCTTTAGCAAAACAGCAACTCTAAGATTTTGTAAACTATGCAACCGAAATGGCCACTTTCTCATTCAATGTTTCTTTGGTGAGAGAATGATTGGTGTCAAAGTTTACAAAGTTATTTTTTACTACAATGGTTTGGGACATAGGAGATGGTTTAACGTGAAAGGATCCAAGAAGATTTGGATACATAAGGTCACTTGAGCTCATTTTGTAGGTATGCCTAGCATCCAAGCGGAAGGGCAATATGTGGTTCATGGATAGCGGATGCTCTGGGCATATGACCGAAAAAGCAACCTTCTTCATAAAGCTTGATGAGTATGACGGAGGGTTTGTCACTTTCGGTGATGATGGTAAAGGAAAAATAGTGGCCATTGGAAAATTTGGTAAAAGCTTCTCATCTTCTATAAATGATGTTCTTCTTGTTGATGGTTTGAAACATAATTTACTAAGTGTTAGCCAATACTCATCTTCTATAAATGATGTTCTTCTTGTTGATGGTTTGAAACATAATTTACTAAGTGTTAGCCAATTGTGTGATCTAGGTTTTGAAGTTATTTTTAGAAAGTTTGTGTTCTTAGTTGTTTGTGAAAATCTAGGGATATTTTATTTGAGGCTAAAAGGTGCAATAATGTGTATGGATTGACTCTTGAGGACTTGAAAGATCAAAAAGTGACATGTTTTACCTCTCTTGAATATGAAAAATGGCTATGGCATAAGAAATTGGGTCATGCTAGCATGTACCAAATCTCTAAGCTAGTTAAGAAAAATTTGGTGAGGGGAATTCCAAATATTAAATTTGATAAGGATCTTACTTGTGATGCTTCCCAATTAGGCAAACAAGTAAAATCCTCTTTTAAAACAAAAGATGGAATTTCAACCAAGAGGCCATTAGAGATGTTACACATTGATCTTTTTGGACCAACAAGAACTCAAAGTTTAGGGGGTAAACACTATGGTTTAGTGGTAGTGGATGATTACTCTAGATTTGGTTGGGTGCTTTTTCTTTCTCATAAAAATGATGCCTTTCATGCCTTTTCAACCATTTGCAAAAAAATTCAAAATGAAAAAGATTTGAAAGTTTCCCATTTGAGAAGTGATCACGGAAAGGAATTTAAAAACAAAGACTTTGAAAAATTCAGTGATGATTTTGGAATTGCTCATAACTTTTCATGTCTTAGAACCCCTCAACAAAATGGGGTTGTTGTAAGAAGGAATAGAAGCCTCCAAGAGATGACTAGCTATGGCCATGTTATGTGAAAATGAGATTCCAAAATTTTTATGGGCTGAAACTGTAAATACAACTTGTTATATTTTGAATAGGACCATCATTAGAAAAGGGTTAAAGAAAACTCCTTATGAGCTATGGAAAGGAACCTCTCCTAATCTAAAGTGTTTCCATGTTTTTGGATGCAAATGCTTTGTACTTAACAACAAAGAAAATCTTATGAGGAAATGTTTGTTGGATACTCCACCACTAGCAAGGCTTATAGAATTTACCTCAAAGAACATAGAACCATAGAGGAATCCATACATGTATCTTTTTGTGATTCTAATTCAATTCCCAGTACTGTGATAGAAAATGATTCAGATTGTGAAGATGTTGTCAATAAGGAAATCAATGAAGAAAATCCTAAGTCTGTTCAAAATGAAGAATCTGTCCGTCCTGTTTTGTCGCATCAGGATGGATGAGACATTTCTATTTTGTCTCCTGAGCCAGCAAGAGAATCTGGAATAAAACAACCCACTGATGCTCATTAAAGCTCAACACCACTCCGAAAACCAAAGAAATAAAAGTCCATGAAGGGTTATCCTCATGACTTTATCATTGGTGATCCCTCACAAGGTGTAACAACAAGATCCTCATCCAAAAAGCAATCCAAACCAAGCAATCTTGCTTTCTTGTCACAAATAGAGCCTAATAATGTAAAGCAAGCTCTTGAAGATCCTTCTTGAGTCAAAGCAATGCAAGAAGATCTAGCTCAATTTGACAAGAATAAGGTTTGTACATTAGTACCTCATCCGGATAGTAAGAAGGTAACGAGTACTAAGTAGGTTTTCAAAAATAAACTAGGTGAGGATGGAAAAGTTGTTCGTAACAAGGCTAGATTAGTGGCCCAAGGTTACGATCAAGAAGAGGGTATAGATTTCGATGAGTCTTTTGCTTTGGTAGCTAGAATGGAAGCAATTAGGTTGCTTCTTTTCTATGCTGCCCATAAGGGTTTTAAAATGTTCCAAATGAATGTTAAATGTGCTTTTCTTAATTTCTTTATTGATAGAGAATTATATGTGGCACAACCCCCCGGTTTTGAAAATAAAAAATTTTCAAATCATGTTTTAAAACTTTCTAAGGCCATTTATGGTCTTAGGCAAGCTCCAAGAGCTTGGTATGAAAGGCTTAGTGCATTTTATTGGAAAATCACTTTCAAAGGGGTACCACCAACACAACTTTATTTATTAAAGCATCTAATGATGATATTCTCCTAGTTCAAGTTTATGTGGATGATATTGTGTTTGGATCGGCCAATGAATCCTTGTGTGAAGAGTTTGAAAAACTCATTACTAGTGAGTTTGAAATGAGTTTAACGGAAGAGCTAACTTTCTTTCTTGGCCTCCAAATTAAACAAACTCCTAGTGGCACTTTTATTTACCAAGGAAAGTATGCTAAAGAATTAATCAAAAAATTTGGCCTAGAAAATTCCAAACCAATGGGAACACCAATGCATCCAAACACTAAACTTGAAAAGGATGATGACGGGAAAGATGTGGATGAAACAAGGTTTAGAGGAATGATAGCTTCACTCATGTATCTTACCTCTTCTAGACCGAATATTGTTCAAAGTGTGGGTGTATGTTCAAGATTTCAATCTCACCTGAAAGAATCCCATCTTTCGGCCATTAAACGCATCATTAGATACATTAAGGGAACTAGTGATTATGGGTTATGGTATCCAAAATCTGATGATTTTTGTGCAGTAGAGTTTTGTGATGCAGATTATGCGGGAGATTGGGTGGATAGAAGAAACACATCGGGCATGTGTTGCTTCCTTGGAAGTTCACTCAACATGTGGTCAAGCAAGAAACAAGCCATAGTAGCTCTATCCACAGCCGAAGCTGAATATATCTCTGCCTTCGCTTGTTCTTCACAATTAATTTAGTTGAAAACTCAATTAGAGGATTACAAATTAAAAATCAATAGTCTACCCTTATTTTGTGATAATATGAGTGCCATAAACATTTCTAAAAATCTTGTTTTGCACTCAAGAACCAAGCACATTGAGATTAAATATTATTTTATTAGAGAATATGTGCAAAAGGGAACTATTGATATTCAATTTGTAAAATCTGAAGAACAACTTGCTGACATTTTTACAAAACCCTTATGTGAAGACAGATTCTGCACTTTGAGAAGTAGTTTGGGAATGATGGAATTATGTTTTGTTGAAAATTTGTGAACTTTTTGACTCTGTTTGGTTTTGTCTCGTATGAAAACAGGACAAATTTCAGCGTGAAATGAATGGGCCATGATACAGGGAGAGACTGAGCTGACATTAATTATCTTGGGCCCCACAAAATCTCTTTGACGTTGCTCTGACCCGTTTTTGAGTTTGCCCGTTTTTTACCTGTTTTTTAGTTTGCCTTAATCATGCTTTTGGGAAGTTGTCAAATCAAATCTTTATCCTTCCCTTATCCCTTGATTCTAGGAGCTAAACTTTCAGTTTTAATTTTAAATTCTTCCTTGGTTAATAACCACGCTCATTAATGGGTATTAACTGCCTCCATTCTCTCTCCACTCAGCATTAAATGCTCCCCTAACCTCCCTCCACCTTTCTCCACTCACTTCGGCCCTCTCTTCATCTTCCCTCTCCCTTCCCATTTCTTCATAACATGAAAAAGAAAGTTGCCCTAAGGAAGAGTAGCCGAACCCTCTTACCAAAAGTTCCTCCATTCTCAACCCCTCAAACCCATACAAACATTCATATACACTCCACATCTTCTTCATCTCATTCACCATCATCCAAATAAACCAAAACAATGAGAAGGAAAGGGATAGCCCAGTAAAATTCATCCAGGAAAAAGCTTGGAAAGAACAAGGAACCAATCATAGAAGAAGAAGAAGAGGAGTCTCACACCTCCCTTCCCCACTCACCACCGAAGAAGGCAACTCCACATGCGTCTGCTCGAAGCTCTCAGAAGACCAAAGGTTACATGCTTCGTAACACAAAGGAACCACCGAACCTGGAATCCATGGAGTTCAAAAAATATATACAACAAAAGTCATTCACACTTTGATCCTGGAAGGTTCAACTCTTGTGCGTCTTATGAGTTTCACAAAGACGTGTTGAAGAAAAGTCATCTCTGTGCTTCATACCTAGTTAACCTGGATTTACTTGCTGCTAAAGGAACCAATTTTATCACCCTTTTTGAGAATATGAAATGGACTCCCCTGTTCAATATACAAAAACCTGTATACCCAGCCTTGGTTTGAGAGTTTTATGCAAATATGCGGCTAATTGATGGTGCAATCCATTCCTATGTAAAGAAGATTTACATGACTCTTAACAGAGAAACCATAAGCGCTGCCCTGGGTTATGTTGATGTGGGGCCAACAGCTTATATGACAGAGAAATAGGACTCACAAGTGGGGGTCACGCTCCAGATTCCTTTGTATCAAACATGCAAGAATTTTTCTGCTCTGAATGGCACTGTTTTGACTCATAAAGCTCTCGGTCCCAAAAGGGCATTGCTGCACAGAATTATCACTCACATTCTGACTCCACAGAGTGGCTCACACAATAGAGTAACCGTTTCTGATACCCTTGTGCTTTTTGCTATTATTACTTCATCTCCTATTTCCTTTGCATATCTCATGGTAACGCATATGTGGGAATGTGTTAGAAGTACCAAAAGGGCAAACTTTCCTATGGCATTTTTCTCACCTACATCTTTGAACACTTTAATGTTGATTTAACTAATGAAGAGGTAGAGAATAAAGTTTCGTTTATTAAGGGAGGAGGAGTTTCAGGTACTATGAAAGGCACCAAAGGGAAACGTTCAATGCCCTCTGACAGTGATTTTGAGAGTCGCCCAGCCGAGCCATCCAAGGTGGCAGAATCAATCAGAGAAGTTCTCACTGAGTTTTCTAACATGTTCCAAATGATGGTGCAATCTTACAAGGCCACTCGCAAGCAAGCATACAAAAATGAAAGAGCTTGGATGAAGTGCCAAGAAAGAGTGGGTCTGATGTTGCAGAATTTTGAAGAAGAGATTGGGGCTGCTGAAAAGGATAAGAAATCTGGATCTGAATACAATCTTTCTGATGATTGACTTATTTGTCTCCTGTTGCATTCTGGCTCTGTTTGATTTATTTTGATACTATGTAGGTTGTTTGGATACTTTAGACCTCTGTTATTTTGTTGAACTTTTGGATAAGGTTCTGGTTATATTTGTGTGTGCTCCATTGTCATTTTTTTGCTGGTTCCCCTTTGATGACAAAAGGGAGAGAAAAGCTGAAAATTTGAAAAGTTGGTAGAAACAGGGGCTAAAATCAAGTTGATTCATGATTACCCATGTACATGTGTTGCTCTGGTTTATGTTTTTATCATGATCTGATTTTGTAGGTTTATGCTTTATCATGATTTGTTCTTAGCTGTGATAAGTTTAATTAAGCTCTGATAATTTTAATTTAATAGCCTGCCAATTTTATGGAGTTTGGATGATGACCTATCTTAGAAACATGTTTATGTTTTATCATGATCTGTTCTTAGCTGTGATAAGTTTGATTAAGCTCTGATAATTTTAATTTAATAGCCTGCTAATTTTATGAAGTTTGGATGATGACCTATCTTAGAAACAGCTTCATAAATTGTAAATTATTGTTTGGCAAATCCTTTTGGCAGAAGTTTGGATGATGACCTATCTTAGAAACAGCTTCATAAATTGTAAATTATTGTTTGGCAAATCCTTTTGGCAAGAAACTATTTCTACAAGAATTAGTTTGATTTATTTAAAGTATGTTGAGTCTTGATTATATGTTGAAAAGTACTCTGAGGGTACTCAAGCATGCTTTATTTTTGTTGTTTTGATTGAGCAGAAAATCTTATGCATGATAACAAATGAGTTTTGTTTATCACTTCTACTCTGCTCATAAATCAAGCCATTCAACATCTCAAATTTTAAATGTTGAATAACATAGTGCCTTAAGCTTGATTTCAAAAGTTACAGGTAAAAGCTTCCCTTGGTAAAATGGCATATATTATGGGGGAGCCTTGTGATAATTGGAAGGGGAAGGAATCCAAATATTCAAAAGGATTACTCTAATCTTTGATTTCTTTCCATTTCAATTTTTGAATAATAATGTTTGTCATCAAGGGGGAGATTGATGAGTTTGGAAAACTCAAATTTAAATTGATGATGATCAAACATTATTAACATAATTAATTACAAAATTATTAATTAGATCTTCATATTTACAATTGCTAAATTAATAATTTTGTTTGTGCAGATTTTTGTTGGGCCGAAAAGAAAAATAGCATGCCCAATGAGTTGCTAAAACTCAGCCCTGGAACAAAATGTTTTAATTATTTTGGTTAAAGCAATTCTTGAATTAGTTGGGCTGGCATATTATGGAAACAAGCCCAATTGGTTAATCAATCAGCCTTGATGAAAAAATATATGATGAGTAGCTGAATTATTACTATAATGTTGGGCCAGATTGAATTATTATTATTAGCCAAAATTAATTTTTGCTAGACACTAGCTTGCTTGGTCCGAAATGAAGAAAAGAGAGAAAGCAAATGCTTCTTGCTTCCAATGAATCTCTCTCTTTCATGTGATGGATTCCAAATTTAATTTAATTATCATTAATCACATCGGAACCATGAGAGAGAAATTAGCAATTGATTTGATTGTTATCATCGATGCTACATACTACCTAAAGCAAAAAAAGAAAAGTGAATTAATTCATTTTTATTTCTTCATTCAAATCCATTAAAAGTTTTCTCTTTTCTCTCTCATCTCTCTTCTTGCATTCGGTCACTTCACAGAGAAAGCATAGGAGCTTTTGCAAGCTATCAAAGGCATGAAGAAGAAGCTAGAATCAAGCTAAAGACCATTGTAATGATGGAAAGAAAAAGAAAACAAAAAGTATGCTGTAGCTGAGATCTTCACCAAAAAGGGGTAAGATTTGGTGAAGTAAGCTCATGCTTTACATACCAAAAATGGAAGAAGATGATGTCGATAAGAGGAAGAAGATCTCAGAAGCATGGCTCGTCTCTGCTTTATGTTCACTCATCATAGAAGGTTGCTAAGGAGGCTACGTGAAGGAGGAAGCAAAAGTGGAGCAAGAGGAGCTGTCATGCATCTAGAATGCATCAAGGGCTAGGAATCCTTCTTGGAGTGTAAGTCAAGATGGATAGCTCGGATTGGTGAAGCTTGGTGTTAAGGAAAGACACAGAGGTAATTGCATGTTGGGTTTTACATTCGGTTATCTATCCTCTCTCTCTCTCTGACCGAACCGGTTTTGCATGAAGAAGAAGAAGTTTAGCTCGGTTCAAGGGCTTCAACCTTGGAGGCTTCCCCTTCTATAAATAAGGGAGAATAGCCAGGACTTGAAGCAAGGAAAAGAGAAAAGCACAGTGTTCCTATAGCTACTCAAGCTTAGAAAATTTCTCCTTTAATGTTTTTCATTTTGTAATTTTCTATTTAATTTTGTCTGTCTTGAGTCTCATGGAAAAAGGCAAACAGTGAGGTTTGTAAGAAAAAGCCATAGAGCGGAAAAAGGCAGAGTGTACAAAATTAAAAGAAAAAGCCATAGATGTCCGTAGAGGTCCTTTGTACATCATTGTTGTGTATCATGATTCTGTGGGAATCCCCTTGCATGTTGGGTTAGCACTTTGCAGTTGAAAGTTTGGTGGGAGGTTACCAAGTCAAGTTTAGTTTTGGGAATAGATTCTGGACCTGTCCCAGATAGGAAAGGTAGTTCTTAGGGAGAATTGGTGTTTGTAATCAAAGATGATTATAGTAAAATTCCATCACTGTTGTGATGGAGACAGGATGTAGGCTGCATTACACTTAGCAGTTGAACCAGGATATATCTTAGTGTAATTTTCTCTCTCTTCTACTCCATTTCTGATTCTGCTGCATAGAAGGCAAAACTGAAAAATATCTCCTGGCTGGTCACGAGATAAAACAAAAAAGTATCTTGGCTAGGCACGAGACAAAAACAAGAAATATCTCCTCAAGTGTTCTAAAGGACAGCAAGAGTTATTAAACAAAAAAGGGGCTAAGATTCAACCCCCCTTCTCTTAGCTACTGATAAAACCATTAATTGGTATCAGAGCTTGGTCTCAGATACCTTTGGTTCCTCATTAGGGAACTCCTTAGTGGTCAGTGGACGTCCTTTGAGGTCTTCCTCACTGGAAATCACTGCCTCTTCCTCCTCTATAGGTTCGGCCACTTTGGATATATTGATGGCTTTGCACTCTCTCTTTGGATTCTCCTCTGTATTACTTGGGAGAGTAGTATGAGGGATTTTAGTAACTCTTTTACTCAGCTAACCCACTTGTGCCTCCAAATATCTGATGGAGGACCTTGTTTTAGTCATGAAATTGAGAGTGGTCTTAGATAGATCAGAGACTATAGTTGCTAAGCCAGAGAGGCTCTGCTCAGAATTCTCTATCTATTGCTGAGAAGATGATGGAAGAGGCTTGCTATTGCCAAACCTATTTCTCCCACCATTATTATTATTGAAGCCTTGTTGAGGCTTCTGTTGATCCTTTCATGAGAAATTTGGATGATTTCTCCATGAAGGATTATAGGTGTTTCTATAGGATTCTCCCATGTAATTAACGTCTTCTATTGTAGGATTCTTAGGGTCATAAGCTTCTCCTTCAGAGGAGGCTTCTTTAGTACTGCCGGATGCAGCTTGCAATCCAGTCAGATTCTGAGAAGTCATATTGACTTACTGAGTCAATATTTTGTTCTGAGCCAATATAGCATTCAGAGTATCAATCTTAAGAACTGCTTTCTTCTGAGTCAACCCATTGTTCACAGATTTTCTTTCAGAAGTGTACATGAACTGGTTATTTGCAACCATCTCAATGAGTTCCTAAGCTTCTGCAGGTGTCTTCAGATGAAAGGATCCACCAGCAGAATAGTCTAATAACATCTTAGATAACTCAGACAGACCATCATAAAAGATACATATGATGCTCCATTCTGGAAGCATGTCAGCAGGACACTTTTTGGTTAATTCTTTGTATCTTTCCCAAGCTTCATAGAGTGACTCACCTTCTTTCTGTTGGAAGGTTTGAATGTCCACTCTAAACTTGCTCAGCTTTTGAAGAGAAAAGAATTTGGTCAGAAACACATTGACCAGCTTGTCCCAAGAGTTCAGGCTTTCTCTAGGTTGTGAATCCAACCATGTTCTAGCTTTGTCTCTTACAGCAAAAGGAAAAAGCATAAGCCTGTAGACCTCGGGATCAACCCCATTGGTCTTTACAGTATCACAAATCTGCAGGAATTCAGCTTTAAACTGATGAGGATCTTCTGATGGATGTCCATGAAACTTGCAGTTCTGTTGCATTAGAGAAACTAACTGAGGCTTAAGCTCAAAGTTGTTTGCTCCAATGGCAGGACAAAGAGAGTAGTGGAATGCCACGGAATTGTGATCACACCCTTGCAACTCCACACAACTAACCAGCAAGTGCACTGGGTCGTCCAAGTAGTAAAACTTTACGCGAGTAAGGGTCGATCCGACGGAGATTGCCGGCTTGAAGCAAGCTATGGTTATCCTGTAACTCTTAGTCAGGAGATTAGTGATAAAAATGATTTCGTTTGTAAAAAGTAAAAGAGCCTGAAATGAATGATACTTGTTATTCAGTAATGGAGAACAAGTTGAGGTTTCAGAGATGCTCTGTCTTCTGAATCTCTACTTTCCTACTGTCTTCTTCTCCAAACACACATGGCTCCTTCTATGGCAGGCCATATGTTGGTGGATCACCGTTGTCAATGGCTACCATCCTTCCTCTCAGTGAAAATGATCCAGATACGGCTTCTGTATGGCTAATCATCTGTCGGATCTCTTGTCTTGGATGAAAAATGCTCTGAGTACAGCTTCCGTATGGCTAATCATCTGTCGGTTCTCACTTGTGTCAGAATAGGACCTCTCTGTCCTTTTGCACACTGTCATTGTGCCCAACATTCATGAGTTTGAAGCTCGTTTGTTCTAACCTCTACCATGAAGGTTCTGATCTCACGAGTTTGAATGCTCTATTGTCAGGAGATGCAAGTCAAACTCGTGGATTAGAAACCCAAGAGATACGCACTCAAGCTGTCACCCAATGACTACGTTAAGCTCGGATAGAACGGAAGTGGTTGTCAAGCACGCGTTCATAAATTTGAGAATGATGATGAGTGTCACGAATCATCACATTATTCATATTGAAGTACGAGTGAGTATCTTAGAATAGAAGCAAGCATGATTGAATAAAAAACAATAGTAGTTGCATTAATCCCTTGAAACACAGCAGAGCTCCTTATCCCCACCTATGGGGTTTAGAGACTCATGCCATAGAAGATACCATATGAGATGTAAAAATGTCATAAGTCCTTAAATAAATCTCTAAAATTAGTTCTTATTCTAGACAAGTAACTTAGGTTTACAGAAAAGAGTAATTAGATGTAGATAGTGCAGAAATCCACTTCCGGGGCCCCCTTGGTGAGTGTTTGGGCTGAGCTTTCAAGCTTCCACGTGCATGTGCCTCAAATTGGAGTTAAACACCACCCTGGGCGCCAAAATAGGCATTTAACGCCAAGAAGTGTGCTAGTTCTGGCATTTTACACCAGAAAAGGGTTTTTGGCTGGCGTTTAACGCCAGTTTGGGCCATCAAATCTCGCGCAAGGTATGAACTATTATACATTGCTGGAAAGCCCAAGATGTTAGCTTTTCAATCCAATTGAGAATGCGCCAATTGGCTTTTTGAAACTCTAGAAATGTGCATTTGAGTGCAGGGAGGTCAGAATCTAACAGCATCTGCAGTCCTTTCTCAGCCTCTGAATAAGATATTTGCTCAGGTCCCTCAATTT
>NC_029775.3:65732959-65735326 GCF_000817695.3 Arachis duranensis
GAAGCAAGGAAGAACCACGTTAGTATTCGCGTTAACCTAGTTAACGTGAACACTAACGTGGAATGGTAAAAAGCTTGCAACATTAATGAGAAAAGTGATCACCAATAACGCCTGCGAAGCCACCCATAGCTCATGTTACTTGCCACGTTAACTAAGTTAAAGTGGTAGTTAACGTAGAAGAAAAAGGGAAACTCCACGTTAAGAGAAAACGTGAACTCCAATAACATTTTTCTCCAACGTTACTGGTAAAAGTGAACACCACTAACGTTGGAGAACTTGGCAATGATCCACGTTAAGAGTCACATTAACTTAGTTAACATGAACTCTAACATGGAAGAGGAAAACAAAAGCCAACGTTAGTGACACTCACTTTTGTCACTAACGTTGGACCAACTAGCATTGCCTACGTTAACTTTCACGTTAAGACCATTAACGTAAAAGTTAACATGGAGTTGAGATCAAAGAGCCAACGTTAGTGACACTCACTTTTGTCACTAACGTTGGAAGATGGCATCACTACTACGTTAAGAGCCACGTTAACTTAGTTAACATGATCTCTAACGTAGAGAATTTGGGCATTTGGAGCGTTAGTGACAAAGGTGAGTGTCACTAACACTCTCGAAGGTGAGACACACCTAGGTTAAGAGTCACGTTAGCTACACTAACGTGAACTCTAATGTAGGAACAAAAGGCATCAAGCAACGTTAATGGAAAAAGTGATTCCCACTAACGTTCGCGATACAAGCCAACGTTATTGGGAAAAGTGAGTCCCAATAACGTTGGCCAAAAATTGAAAAGGCAACGTTAGTGGTCACGTTAAGACCACTAACATTGGATTTAATGTGGATACATGAGGGTGGAACGTTAGTGGAAAAAGTGAATGCCACTAATGTTCTCGAACCCACAATGGCACTCAACGTTAAATCTCACTAAATACCCAAGCCTAATTCATATTTCTCTGCAAGCTGGGCCCACTAAAGATGAGAAATGCTTCAACTCAAGATCCAGAGCCCACATCCAAGACTTGAAGAACTCACTAGAAGATCAAGAGGAGTAGTATATATAGGAGTATTTTTGAACTATAGAACATCTTAACACTTTTGGGAACTACTCTCTGTAGATTTACTTTTCTGCACTTTTAGCATGGATTCTTCTTTTCTGCCCTTTTCTGCCATTTTTCAATTCTAGAGCTATGAACAACTAAACCCCTTTCATTGGGTTAGGAAGCTCTGTTGTAATTTGATGGATCAATTATAGTTTTCATTCTTCTTTTTTGAATTGGTTAGTTGTCTTGGAAAAGAAAATCTCCATAATTGGATCTCCTTTGAGCATTGGAAAAGGGATGAGGAGATCATGCTGAAATGCTTTGTCATGTTGGACCAAATTGGGGTTTGGGCGGATATAGTAACATGTAATCCTCCCAACACTTTGATTTGGAAATACATGTGGTATAATCAGTGACCACACTTCATCTCTTCCCATGAGCAATTAAATCAAGGAATTGGGCAATTGTTCAAACTTAGAGAGATTGGATTGCCAAGGAATTAGGATCCAATCACTTAAGATTGCCAACGAGATCAATGAATGCATTGATTGAGGAAGAGATGAAAATGAACTTGATCTGGAGAAAGCAACATCTCCTGAACCCAATGATTTCCCCATTTCTGATCTTACCCATTCTCTTTACTTTCTGCCATTTAATTTCATGCTCATTACCCCAAATCCCCATTTAAGATTCTACATTTTAATTTCTGTTATTTACTTTCCAGTCGTTTAATTTCCTGCAAGTTCCCAATCTAAATTCTATTTAACTCAACTAGCGTATTCTTCTAACTAAAGTTGCTTGACCAATCAATCCTTGTGCGATTCGACCTCACTCTATTGTGAGTTTCACTTGACAATAATTCGGTATACTTGCTGTTCCGAGGGTTACCTGAAACGTGTAGCTCGGTCGTCTGGCAAGACCCGAGGTGGGGGTTCCGTGACCCGAGCTTGATATGCTGAGCGGCTGGTGGTTGTACCTGCAATGACACTCCGATGCTTAAGTTAGCATGGGTCCAAGCAGATATGCGTAGAATGTAGAATGTGTGCCATACCTGGGTGCTCCAGTGTATTTATAGTAGTTGGCTGTGATCTTCCCTGGATAAGATATTCTTATCTTATCTTATCTTTTGGGAGTTTTATCTCTATCTTTGTGGAACCGCCTTTCTCTAGGCCTTTTCGGCCTTTAGCTTTTGGGCTGCGTTCCTTTTGATGGGCCTTCCTTGCTTTAGGGTCTGAGGTCCGACCTTTAGGCGTGGGCCTTAGGGCGAGGTCGGACCTTCTATGAACTTGCCGAGTTGGGGAGCTCGGTCAGGGTATGAACAG
>NC_029775.3:65742634-65743514 GCF_000817695.3 Arachis duranensis
CCCCGCCTTCTCTTCCTGGTCTCTTCTCCTTTCTCTGCTATGTATCTGTCGAGTTTTCCTTCTCTGGCTAGCTTTTCTATAACATTTTTTAGGTCAAAGCAGTCGTTAGTAGAATGACCGTAGAGCTTGTGATATTCACAGTATTCGGACCGATCTCTCCCTGCTCTCTTGTGTTTTAGCGGTCGGGGCGGAGGGATCTTCTCTGTGTGGCATACTTCTCTGTAGACGTCTACCAGGGAAACTCGGAGGGGAGTGTAGCTATGGTACTTCCGTGGCTTGTCCGAGTTGGATTCTTCTTTCTTTTTCTGTTCCCGATCTCGATCTCGGAGCGGGTAGGTTGATTTCTTCCTAGAAGAGTCTCTTAGCTGGGAGGTTTCCTCCATGTTGATATATTTTTCTGCCCGTTCCTGCACCTCGTATAGGGAGGTCGGGCATCATTTGGATAGGGATTGGCTAAGCGGTCCCTCTTTTAGGCCGTTTGCTAGTCCCATGATGGCTGCTTCAGTGGGCAAGTGTTGTATGTCCAGGCAGGCTTTGTTGAATCGCTCCATGTACTCTCGGAGAGTTTCTTGGTTACCTTGTTTGATCCCGAGTAGACTGGGGGCATGTTTTGCCTTGTCTTTTTGAATGGAGAACCTTGTTAGGAATTTTTTGGTTAGGTCTTCGAAGCTGGTGATTGATCTTGGTGGCAGGTTGTCGAACCACTTCATGGCTGATTTGGTCAGAGTGGTGGGGAAGGCTTTGCACCGAATCGCGTCGGAGGCGTCGACTAGGTACATTCTGCTTCTGAAGTTGCTGAGGTGGTGACTTGGATCGGTGGTGCCGTCGTAGAGATCCATATCGGGTGGTTTAAAGTTTCGCGGTACCTTCTCCTTCATGA
>NC_029775.3:65743761-65758781 GCF_000817695.3 Arachis duranensis
TGTTCCGAGGGTTACCTGAAACGTGTAGCTCGGTCGTCTGGCAAGACCCGAGGTGGGGGTTCCGTGACCCGAGCTTGATATGCTGAGCGGCTGGTGGTTGTACCTGCAATGACACTCCGATGCTTAAGTTAGCATGGGTCCAAGCAGATATGCGTAGAATGTAGAATGTGTGCCATACCTGGGTGCTCCAGTGTATTTATAGTAGTTGGCTGTGATCTTCCCTGGATAAGATATTCTTATCTTATCTTATCTTTTGGGAGTTTTATCTCTATCTTTGTGGAACCGCCTTTCTCTAGGCCTTTTCGGCCTTTAGCTTTTGGGCTGCGTTCCTTTTGATGGGCCTTCCTTGCTTTAGGGTCCGAGGTCCGACCTTTAGGCGTGGGCCTTAGGGCGAGGTCGGACCTTCTATGAACTTGCCGAGTTGGGGAGCTCGGTCAGGGTATGAACACTTGCCGAAGGAAAATTTGTTGAGAGACAAGTTTTTATGCATCAAGTTTATGGCGCCATTGCCAGGGATTGATTTTGAATCAACAATGATTAAGTTTGAAGATCACTAGATTGAGCATTTTCTTTTTGTTTATTTGATTCAGTCAATTTCTTTTAGTTTGTTTTAATTTCTTCCTCACCCCCTTCACCCTCTTTACTTTTTCATTCTTTCTTTCTTTGATTACAATTCTGCTCATTAACCCACTAACTATTTGATAATTTGCATCACTCACACTAACAATTACTCTAACAAGAATAGTTTCTTCATTTTATCTCTTGTTGTGCAATCTGTCTGTTGTATGACAGGGAGAAGATAAGGAGTTTTAACATCCTTTGATTCAGAACCTGAAAGGACCCTTTGGAGACTAAGAAGGGAAGCAAGAGGGAAAAGAATTTTTGGTGCTGAGGAAGAAGAGGAAGAATACTTTGAACCCAACATGGAAGAGAATTTGGAGAACAATCATGAAGAAGAAGCTCAAAATCATGCCAGAGAAGGCCATGCAAACCGTGCTGGGCAAGAAAGGAGAATTCTAGGCTCCTATATCAATCTTAATCCAGGAAACTGTGGAAGCAGCATTCAGAAGCCCACCATACATGCCAACAATTTCGAACTAAAACCCCAGCTCATCTCTCTTGTTCAGAATAATTGTTCATTTGGAGGAAGTGCTCAAGAAGACCCCAATCAACATTTAACCACCTTCCTGAGGATTTGTTACACTGTGAAGTCCAATGGAGTCCATTCAGATGTCTATAGGTTGCTCTTGTTCCATTTTTCACTCAGGGACAAGGCATCCAAATGGCTTGAATCCTTCCCAAAGGAGAGCTTAACAAATTGGGAAGATGTGGTGAACAAGTTTTTGGCAAGATTTTACCCTCTTCAAAGGATCAACAGGCTGAGAGCTGAGGTGCAAACTTTCAGGCAACAAGATGGTGAGACTCTTTATGAAGCATGGGAGAGATTTAAAGACCTAACAAGAAGATGCCCACAGAGATGTTTAATGAATGGGTTCAACTTCACATCTTCTATGAAGGTCTTTCCTATAAGTCAAAGAAGGTTGTGGATCATTCATCAGGAGGCTCTATAAACAAGAAGAAAACCATTGAAGAAGCCATAAATGTCATTGAAACAGTTGCTGAAAATGACTACTTCTATGCCTCCGAAAGAAGTAACACCAGAGGAGTAATGGAGCTGAACCACATGGATGCATTGTTAGCTCAAAACAAGATGATCACCAAGCAGCTAGCAGATCTTACCAAGAAGGTAGAGGAGAACCAAGTTGCAGCAGCCATCACTTCATCATCAGCTCATGAAGGAGCAAATATAGGAGAAGAAGGTGATTGGGAGCAAGTCAACTATGTTGGAAACTCACCTAGACAAGTCTATGATCCATACTCCAAAACTTATAACTCTGGATGGAGAAATCATCCAACTTTGGATGGGAAAACCAACAAGACCAAGGGCAAGATCAGAGATGCACAACCTCAACTCCAACAACAATGTAACTCATCAACACACCTCACAGAAATCCTACCAACATCCATCTAACCACCCTTCTCAACCACCTAATCTCAACCCAACATCAATAACCGAGGAGAGATTATCAAGGATTGAGGCTCTACTTGAAAATCTATTCAAGGAAATTCAAGATAGTAAAGCTTTCCGGGAAGAAGTGCAATCCAACATGCAGAATCAAGATGCTGCCATCAAGAAACTAGAAACACAGATTGAGTTCTTATTCAAGAAAGACCCTGGACACAACAAATGTAGCAATATTAACTCAATACCAAAGGAGGAATATCAAGATATCACCCTCAGAAGTGGGAAGGAATTGAAGGAGACCCATAAGAAACCACTAGAGAAGAAATTGGATGAAGAAAACAAAGGACATGAGGAATCTCAACCCTCAAGCCCTAAGCCACATCAAGAAGGAGAAGCACTCAAACCATGCTTCTCAAAGGCTCCATACCCCCAGTAGCTACAATTAAAGAAGAGGGGAGAGGAAAACCAATTCTCAAGGTTCTTGGAAATCTTCAAGAAACTACAAATCAACATACCCTTTGCTGAAGCAATAGAGCAAATGCCACTCTATGCCAAGTTCTTGAAGGAATTGATGACCAAAAAGAGAAGCTGGAAGAATAATGAGACCGTGGTGCTAACGGAAGAATGCAGCGCCATCATCCAACACAAATTGCCCCAGAAATTGAAGGATCCTGGGAGTTTCTAAATTCCTTGTATCATTGGGGAAATCACTGTGGAAAAGGCTTTATATGATCTAGGAGCCAGCGTAAACCTAATGTCTCTAGCAATGATGAAAAAAATGAAGATTGAGGAAGCCAAACCAACAAGAATGGCGCTGCAACTAGCAGACAGATCATTCAAATTTCCCCATGGGATAGTAGAAGATTTGTTGGTGAAGGTGGGAGACTTCATCTTTCTAGCAGATTTCGTGGTATTAGACATGGAGGAAGGAGCTAAGACTTCCATCATCCTGGGAAGACCATTCTTAGCCACTGCCGGAGCCATTATTGATTTCCAAAAGGGTGAACTTGTCCTTAGATTACATGAGGAAAAAATGACATTCAATGTGTTTAAGGCCATGAGTTACCCACACAACTCATTGGGAGAATGTATGAGGTTGGACTCCGTAGAAGATTTGGTACAAGAAACTCTTGAAGAAGAACTTGAAGCATCAACAGAAGAAGAATTAGCAGCAAGCGAAGAAGCTGCAGCCGCTGAAATACATGTTCAAGGCATGCTAGAAGAAAATGAGGAAAGAAAAGAAGTGCCCAAACTAGAGCTTAAAGCACTGCCAACCACTCTCAAGTATGCATACTTGGGAGAAAATAAAAGTTATCCAGTGATCATAAATTCAGCCCTCAGCCAAGAATAAGAGGAAGAGTTGCTTCAAGTCTTGCGAAAGCATAAGGATGCCATTGGATGGACACTTGTTGACTTGAAAGGAATCCGTTCAGCCATATGCATGCATAAGATACTCTTGGAAGAAGGTGCCAAACCGTCCATTCAGCCCCAAAGAAGGTTAAATCCAGCAATGAAGGAAGTAGTGCAGAAAGAGGTTATGAAATTGTGGCAGGGAGGAGTAATCTATCCAATTTCAGATAGCCAATGGGTCAGTCCAGTTCAAGTGGTTCCCAAGAATGGAGGAATCACTGTGGTTCCTATTCCGGGGGTTACCTAAAACTGTAGGTCGATCTCGGACGTGATCTTCTGTGCTGGTCAGAACTGTTGTGTCCGACTTGATGATGGTGGCTGGAGCTGCCGTGTCTGACTTGTTGGACTTGGTGATGGTGCTGATCCTTCGTCCCCAGAGGGTGGGGGGTACCTGCAAGGGACTCTGATGCTTATGTTAGCAAGGGTATTAAGCAGGTATTGAGTAGAATCAGAGTATGAGTTATACCTGGGTGCTCCAGTGTATTTATAATGGTGAGATGTGACCTTATGTGGATAAGATAAGTTAGTTATCTTATCTTATCTTTATCTTATCTTCAAGTGAGGTCATTTTATCTTCAAGGGAACTGCCCTTCTCTCTGTAGGCTTGGGCTGCCTTAGGATTTGGGGTGTGTTCCTCTATTTGGACCCTTCTTTGGGCTTTCCTGGTGACTTGGTCGAGCTCTTTGGAAAGAGGTCAGGTTATTCTGACCTGAAGAGGTCGGTCGCTTTGTCTGTCGAACATCCCGGGTCGGACAGCTCGACCCAGGGTATGAACAGTGCCCCTGCTTGAGCTCGGACTTCTTTGAGGTCGAGTCTTTGACTTTGGTCCTTCTTCGGTGAAGCCGAACTCAAGCATTTTGTCGATTCCTTTGTAGCAACTTTTGAATGTAGAACGTTTTCCTCTAAAAGCGCGCGTTTTTATATCAGCACTTTTTTGGGAACGCGAGAGGGTTTTAATATCTGCATTTAATTGGCATTAATTGCCCCGTTTTCTCTTGGTCTTTTATTTTGAATTTCTCAATCAAAAAACGGTTTCTCTTCTTCACTCCTTCTTCGTAACTTCTCCCTTTACTCTCTCATTTTCTATTTCTTTCGTAGTTTCTTCCATCTGTTCTGTCACTTCATTCTGTGGAAGAGGGGTGACTTCTAGCTTTTTTCCTCCGCAGTATTCCACTTTCGAGGGGTGGCTTTGTGGCTTCTGTTCTTTTGGCTTTTGAGGTTTTCTTCTACCTTTTTCCAGGTTTGTTTTTTCTTTCTTCTATTTCCTTATATGTGGGAAGTTTGCATTTTGTTTAGAGGAAGTTTGGGTCTTTCTGCTTTTATCATGCCTGATTGTTGCATGCTCAGGAATTTCTTCGTTTATGGTGCGAATCTTTTTTCTTGTTGATTTGGATCTTTTTCTTTATGTTGTCGTCGTTTCTGCTTGTGCCTTCGCTGATGATTTTTGCTTGATTCCAGAAAAGTTTGCGTCTTTGCTGTTTTTCTGCTTGGCATTTTTGGTGTTTTTGACAATGAACTGTAGAAGGGTGGAGACTTTGCATTTTTACTTCCTTTGTATCCTTTGAGACTTTATTTTCTTTTTGATGAGTGTCAGGACGTGAGCTGTAGAGATTTCCTAAAAAACCTTGCTTTGTTACTGCCTCCAAGGGATGCCCCAGGACTTTTGGCTTGAGTCTTGGGGTTTTCCTTTTCTGTTTGTCCGTCCGTCGAGTTGTTTTGCCCCTCATCCGAGATGTTTTTTAAAGTAATCCACTTTTCTTTTCTTTTTGTAAGATTTTAGTTGGCCTCATGTCTTCCCGAAATAACGTTGTAGAGATGCCTTCCCAGGTCCCTGAGGGCATGGCCAATTGGGTGGACTCGACGGTTCTTATGTGTGTCTCTCTGGTTGATTCTGAGTTTTCCGCGCAGCTTAGGCAATTCCATAGTGTCTGTAGTAATCCTGGTGATGAGAAGAACAATGAACTTGTCCCTCCCTCTTCTGACGAGAGAGTCTGCTTCTCTACTCGGGTTGTTGATGATCGCCCTTTCTTCTATGTTTATGACTTTTTCTTTGGTCAGCTGGGTATCACCCTTCCCTTCACTAAATTTGAGATCGACCTGTTATGGTCTTGTAAAGTCGCCCCCTCTCAACTTCACCCTAATTCTTGGGGTTTCATAAAGATTTTTCAATTGTTGTGCAATGGTTTTGGTATCCCTACTTCCCAATCTCTCTTTTTCTATCTGTTTGTCTTGACTAAGCCCGGAGTGGTAAAAAAGAAGGCAGCTTGGGTCTCTTTTCGCTCTACCCAAGGAAAGAAGCTTTTTTCCATGTTTGATGAGTCATTCCGTGATTTTAAAAACTACTTTTTCAAGGTCCGAGCTGTTGAAGGAGCTCGGCCCTTCTTTCTGGATGAAAACGACGAGCCTACTTTTCCCTTGAAATGGCAAAAAGATGTGAGGGTGTCCCGATATACGTGGGAAATGTTGGATGAGGCTGAGCGAGCTTTTGTGACTATCTTGGAAAAACACTGGGGTCAACCTCCCCATCTCGACACAAAGAAATTTCTAACCAATCCCTCTCTTCTTGAAACTGAGCTGGGTATTTTGTGTTTCCTTTTTTATTTGTTTTTTATTACTCGTAACTGTCTTTTCGGACTTGTAGCTTAATTTCTGTTTTATTTGTAGATGCGATAAAGAATAATGAATCCATGAAAGCTTTTAAAAGAGTGCAGAGGGCGACTACTGCCAAAAACATCTCGGCCAAGGCGGCTGGGGAAGGATCCTCCCAAGTGCACGTGAAGCCGTTTGTGCCGAGTTCCCCTGGGGTGAAGAAGGTGATCCCTATTCCCCAAGTTCGTCTGGTGGATCCTCACCCTACTTCTGCTGCTCCTTCTATTGCTCCTCCCAATAAAATACAAAAAACAGCTGAGCCTTTCGACCTCAACGCTCCTGATTTTAATGCCATTGAATTTGTGGATCAGCAAATCGGTCCCTATGGTACCCTCTCAATGGACGATGTGTCCATCCTCCATCATTTGGAATTTATGGCCTGAAATCACGTACAGATGGCGTATATGGCGGCTGCTATATACCGGACTGCTCAGAATCTTCCTCTCCATGCTACCAAAGCATTTATGGAGAAGGCAATGCAGGAGTTTGACCAGATGAAGGGGCTGAAGGAGGAACTTGAATTAAGGGTGACCAAGTTGGAGAAGGATCTAGAGAATGAGAAAGCGAGTTCCCTTTCACTAGCAGCTTCTTTGAGGTTGGCCGAGGACACAGCCCTGATGCATAAGGAGAGTTACGTTACGACTTATCGGGAGGTGATGCGTCTGAGGGGGGAGTTGGACAATGCCCGGGAAGATTATTATGAGCTCCAAGGTCATCTTGTTGGCAGCGTGACTGCTGCTTACGAGAACTTGAAGGAGCAAGTTCGGGTCATTGCTCCCGAGGCCGATCTCGCCCTTTTCAGACTGGACAATGTTGTCAGGGATGGCAAGATTGTCCCTGATGACGAGGGTGATAATGATGCTGATCCTCCCCCTGTGTCCTCTGCCAAAGTGTCGACCTCTTCTGCTCCTCCGGTTGCACCTGATTCGGATTGCCAGGTTCTGAACCGGGAGGATGGAACTATAGATGCTGTGCCTATTCAGACTCGCCCTCCTTCTCCTTGTCCTGATGCTGCCAAGAAGGCTCCTGATGCTTGTTGATCTCTTTCTAGATATTTATGTAGTTGGCCTGGCTTGTGGGCTCTTTAAAACTTTGTTTATTTTGCTGACAATTTCTAGTTGCTTGTTTTAGCAACTTTTATTTTGAAAATCAAAGAGTAGCTCGCTACCTTTGGTAGGTGTTGATGGCTGCCGAGGCTTTAATAACTTTGTAGATTATATCAAGGTTTTTGACTTGTTTTCTCTTCTTCTTTCTGAGAATGCTGGAACCTTACAGCTCGACTTCTTGGGATTGCTTTGTGCGTTTTGTTTATAGCTTGGATCCTTTGAGTTTGTGTCTATGTGGGTCCGACTTGTTTCTCGGTTTTCTCGCTTGCGTATGTATTTTTGGTGCTCCATAACCGATTCTTTTGCGTTGGTCCCCCTCTAAGTTATTTCTGTAATCCCTTTTCTAGGAACTTTATTAGGTTTCCTTTGGGGATTACTTTTATAACTTGTAGGAGATTGACTTCGTTAGGTTGATCTCTTTCTAAGTTATTTTTTTGTAATCCTCATTTTTGGACCTTTGTCAGGTCTCTTTCAGGGATTACTTTTATAACTTCGTTTTGTAGGAAACCGACTTCGTTTGGTCGATCTCTTTCTAAGTTATTTTTGTAATCCTCTTTCTTGGACCTTTGTCAGGTCTCTTTCAGGGATTACTTTTATAACTTCGTTTTGTAGGAAACCGACTTCGTTAGGTCAATCTCTTTCTATGTTAATTTTGTAATCCTCTTTCTTGGACCTTTGTCAGGTCTCTTTCAGGTATTACTTTTATAACTTCATTTTGTAGGAAACGGACTTCGTTAGGTCGATCTCTTTCTAAGTTATTTTTGTAATCCTCTTTCTTGGACCTTTGTCAGGTCTCTTTCAGGGATTACTTTTATAACTTCATTTTGTAGGAAACCGACTTCGTTAGGTCGATCTCTTTCTAAGTTAAAGTAATCATCTTTAATAGGGTTGGCAGACCTCTTTCCAGGGGTTACTTATAACTTGGGTTGACTTGGTCCGACTTTTGAACGTCGGCCAGTCTTTAAGTTATTATTTTAGCTATCTGTAAGACCTCGTCAGGTTCTTTTTTGGATTGCTTTCGATAACTTCTTACATTATTCTGTGTTCATCTTTGCCGATTTGTAGAAAGTGGTTGGCATCTTTAGATCATCTTTTGGGTGAATCGCGTTTTCACCTTTATTGGACGGTTATCTTTAACGTGATCGTGCAGTGAAATTGTTTTTCACTTTCTGCCGATCTGTTGCTTTATAATCGGACGATGAATACTTCAGATTAATGCGTCTTGAAATCTTATGGAATATCTAAATAAATTTTATTTCAAAGAAATGTGCGAATATATATATGTGGGAATTTTTTCATCCATTTAAGTCAGATAGTGTCTAGGTCTCAACCTGGTGCCTCATTAAAAAACCTTTTTCAGGAAAAAGAGTGCATCCAATAATGAGATCCTTTATCTTTTCTAACTGTAGTACCTTCTTAGGTTACAGGCATGCCATGATCTGGGGAGCTCTCGTCCATCGAGTTCGGACAGTTTGTAGTAGCCCTTCCCAAGTACTTTTATAACTCGGTAGGGTCCTTTCCAGTTTGCTGCCAACTTTCCTTCTCCTGGTCGAGTTGTTCCAATATCATTTCGTATTAGGATAAGATCATTCTCTGCAAAACTTCTCGGTACTACCCTTTGATTATATCTGGAAGCCATTCGGCATTTTAGAGCTTCTTTCCTGATCCGAGCTCTTTCTTGGATTTGGGGTAGTAGGTCGAGCTCTTCCCTCTGAAGTTGTGAGTTTGCTTCCTCATTGTAATGAATTGCTTTAGGCGATCTTTCCTCAATCTCTACTGAAATCATTGCTTCTATTCCGTATGCTAACCGGAAGGGGGATTCCTTTGTGGTGGAATGTGGCGTTGTTCGATATGCCCATAGGACCTGTGGAAGCTCTTCTGCCCAGGCTCCCTTTGCATCTTGTAATCTCTGTTTTAACCCGGCCAATATGACTTTGTTGGCGGCTTCGGCCTGCCCATTGGCCTGTGGATGTTCGACAGAGGTGTACTGGTGCCTTATGTTCAAGTCGGCTACTAGTTTTCTGAAGCCTGCATCTGTGAATTGAGTGCCATTGTCTGTGGTTATTGAATATGGAACTCCGAACCTTGTAACAATGTTTCTATATAGGAATATCCGGCTTCTTTGGGCGGTGGCGTTAGCTAGGGGTTCTGCCTCGATCTACTTTGTAAAGTAGTCTACCCCTACTATGAGAAATTTAACTTGTCCTGATCCTTGGGGAAAGGGGCCGAGAAGATCGAGTCCCCATTTTGCCAACGGCCAAGGAGAAGTCACGCTAATGAGCTCTTCTAGTGGGGCGATGTGAAAGTTAGCATGTTTCTGACATGGTGGACATGTCTTTACAAATTATGTGGCTTCTTTCTGTAATGTTGGCCAATAGAACCCTGCCCGGAGTACCTTTTTGACAAGAGCCCGTGCTCCGAGATGATTGCCACAAATGCCGCCATGTACTTCTTCTAACACTTCCCTTATGTGGGAGGTCGGAACGCATTTTAATAATGGTACTGAGATCCCTCTTTTGTACAGTATGTTGTTTATGATGGTGTAGTACTATGCCTCCCTTTTTAGCCTTTTCGCCTCCTTTTCTTCTGTCGGGAGTGTTCCTGTTTTGAGGTAGTTGATTATGGGGGTTATCCATCCTTGGTCCTGGTTTACTATGGCTAGGACTTTTTCTTCTTCCGAAATTGACGGGTTCTGTAACATTTCCTGGATGAGGCTTCTATTGTTGCCCCCTGGTTTGGTGTTGGCTAGTTTCAAAAATGCGTTAGCTCGAGCATTTTGTTCGCAGGGTATGTGGCAGATCTTATATTCCCCGATTTGGCTTGGTATCTCCCTGTTATTTGTGATGTGACCACTTGTGAATCGCTGTAAATGTTGAGTTTTTGAGCTCCCACCTCTTCAGCCAGCTTCAAACCAGCTAACAATGCTTCATATTCCGCTTGGTTATTTGAGGCCGAGAACCCGAACTTGAGGGAGAGCTCGATTTGGGTTCCTTGGTTGCTTTCTATTATTACACCTACGCCGCTTCCAATTTTATTTGAAGAGCCATCTATATAGAGATTCCATTCTGTGAGGGTTTCCAGGGCATCTGTGAATTCTGCGATAAAGTCGGCCAGATACTGTGATTTGATGGTCGTCCGAGCTTCATATTGGAGGTCGAATTCTGACAACTCGACTGCCCATTGTAGAATTCTGCCCGCTAAATCTGTTTTCTGCAATATTCCTTTTAAGGGCTGGTTAGTTCAAACTTTGATGGTGTGAGCTTGGAAGTAAGGGCGGAGTCGTCGGGATGTTAGGATGAGAGTATAGGTGAATTTTTCTATTTTTTGGTAGTTCAGCTCGGATCCCTGTAGTGCTTTGCTAATGAAGTAGACGGGTTGTTGTCCATTCTCGTCTTCTCTGACCAGTGCTGAGGCTATTGCCCGACTTCCTATTGCGAGATATAATATGAGTGGTTCTCCTTCTCGTGGTCGAGATAGGATAGGTCGCCGTCCTAAGAATTTCTTAAAGTCTTGGAAGACTTGCTTGCATTCTGGTGTCCACTTGAACTGTTTTCCTTTTCTTAAAGTAGCATAGAAGGGAAGAGATTTTATCGCGGCTCCTGCTAAGAATCGGGATAGGGCGGCCAATCTCCCATTGAGTTGTTGTACTTCTTTGACACAGGTTGGGCTCTTCATGTTGAGTATGGCCTGACATTTGTCTGGATTTGCTTCAATTCCTCTTTGTGTGAGCATGAAACCTAAGAATCTGCCCGCTTCTACTGTGAAGGTTCATTTCACGGGATTGAATCGCATGTCATGCTTTCTTATGGTGTCGAACACTTGGGCCAAGTCAGACAACAATGTCTCTTCACTTTGTGTTTTTATTAGCATGTCATCCACGTAGACTTCCATGATCTTTCCAATGTGATCCGAGAAGACTTTATTCATTAGCCTTTGATAAGTAGCTCCCGCGTTCTTGAGGCCGAAAGGCATCACAATGTAGCAGTAGTTTGCTTTCAGTGTTAAGAACAAGGTTTTTTCTTGATCTGGTGGATACATGGGGATTTGGTTGTACCGCGAGTATGCGTCCATAAACGAGAGATATCTATACCCGGAGGAAACATCTACCAGAGCGTCAATACTTGGGAGTGGGTATGGATCTTTTGGACAAGCTTTGTTGAGATCGGTGTAATTGGTGCACATTCTCCACTTCCCATTTGATTTTTTCACCAAGACGACGTTGGCTAGCCATAGTGGGTATTTAACCTCTCTTATGAATCCTGCTTCCAGTAGTGCTTGTACTTGTTCTTCCACAGCCTGGGATCGCTCTGGCCCAAGTTTTCTTCGTCTCTGCTGTACTGGCCGAGATCCTGGGTAGACCACCAACTTATGACTCATTAGCTTAGGGTCTATTCCTGGCATGTCTGCGGCTTTCCACGCGAAAAGATCAACATTATCTTGTAAGAATTGTATTAGTAGTTCTTTTGAATCCTTTTTTAGGATTGTGTCGATATTAGTTGTTTTTTCCGCAGTATCCCCGATCTGAATCTTTTCTATCTCACCTTCTGGTTGTGGGCGAAGCTCTTCTCGTCGTTGGACTCTGCCCAGCTCGATTGTGTGGAACTCTTCTCCTCCACCTCTGAGGTTTAGGCTTTCGTTATAACAGTGACGTGCCGTCCTTTGTTCTGCTTTTATCGTAGCTATTCCTTTCATAGTGTGGAATTTTATTCATAGATGTGGGGTCGAGACTATTGCGCCAAGTTGTTGAGTGTTGTCCGACCTATGAGAGCATTGTAAGCTGAATTTACATCGACCACGACGTAGTCTATTTTGAGGGTTCTAGATTGGTTTCCTTTTCCGAAGGTTGTATGTAGTGGTATGTATCCCAGGGGTTGAACTGGGGTATCTCCTAGTCCGAACAAACTGTTTGGATATGCTTTAAGTTCTTTTTCTTCTAAGCCGAGTTTATCGAAGGCTGTTTTGAATAAGATGTCGGCAGAACTCCCTTGGTCTATTAAGGTGCAGTGCAGATTGGCGTTTGCCAATATGATGGTGATGACCATGGGATCATCGTGTCCTGGGATGATGCCGGAGGCGTCCTCTTTAGTAAATGTTATTGCCGGGATGTTGAGTGCTTCTTCCTTTTCCTCGACATGATATACTTCTTTGAGATATCTTTTGCCAGATGATTTAGAGATCCCTCCTCCTACGAATCCACCATGTATCATGTGGACATGTCTCTCTGGCGTCCGAGGTGATCATTCGGTTCGTTCGTTATCTTCATCCCTTCGTCTCTTTCTTTGATCATCATCTCGGGTGGCCAGAAATCGATCTAATTTTCCTTCTCTCACCAACTTTTCTATGATATTTTTTAAGTCGAAGCATTCATTTGTGGAGTGTCCTCGGACTCGATGGTATTCACAATATTCCTTCCGGTTTCCTCCTCCCCTTTTGCCTTTGAGTGGTCTGCTGGGGGGATTTTTTCCGTATGGCAGACTTTTTTGTATATCTCAACCAGGGATACTCTGAGAGGAGTGTAATTATGGTATTTTTTTATTTTCTCCCCTTGTTGATCTTCTTTTCTCTTGGATTCCTTGTCTTTGTCTCGGTAGGAGGCCCCTGATTTTGAGGTTTCCCCTAACCGAGCATTTTCTTCCATGTTGATATATTTTTTTGCTCGTTCCTGTACTTCGTCTAAGGAGGTCGGGTACTTTTTTGATATAGACTGGCTAAAAGGTCCCTCTCGTAGGCCGTTGAGGAGTCCCATGATGGCGGCCTTTGTTGGTAGACTTTGTATGTCCATGCACGTTTTGTTGAATCTCTCCATGTAGTTGCGGAGGCTCTCCCGATCTCCTTGTTTGATCCCTAGCAAGCTGGGGGCGTGTTTGGCCTTATCTTTCTGAACGGAGAATCTGGCTAGGAATTTTTTAGCTAGGTCATCAAAGCTTGAGATGGACTTAGGGGGCAGGTTGTCAAACCATCAGATTGCTGTCTTTGTGAGAGTTGTTGGAAAGGCTTTACAGCGAACAGCATCTGGGGCGTCGGTGAGGTACATTCTGCTTCTGAAGTTGCTGAGGTGATGGTTGGGGTCCGTGGTGCCATTGGTGGACGAAATTGTGATTGCCTTCTTTGTATTTGCATGAGATTTATTTAATGGCTCTTTGGCATATGTGATCACAACTACGTTCAACTTAACCAGCAAGTGTACTGGGTCATCCAAGTAATACCTTACGTGAGTAAGGGTCGATCCCACAGAGATTGTTGGTATGAAGCAAGCTATGGTCACCTTGTAAATCTCAGTTAGGCAGATAAAATTATGGAATTTGGAAAATCAAATATGTATAAATAAAAAGAAATAAAAGGGTTAGAAATACTTATGTAAAGCAATAGTGGGAATTTCAGATAAGTGTGTGGAGATGATGTGCTCCTCTTGATTCTCTACTTTCTTATTACATTCATCCAATCCTTCCTACTCCTTTCCATGGAAAGCTATATGTAGGGCAACACCGTTGTCAATGGCTACATCCCATCCTCTCAGTGAAGACGTTCCTATGCTCTGTCACAGCACGGCTAATCATCTGTCAGTTCTCAATCAGGTTGGAATAGAATCCCTTGATTCTTTTGCGTTTGTCATCACGCCAGCCTTCAGGAGTTTGAAGCTCGTCACAGTCATTCAATCACAGAATCCTACTCGGAATACCATAGACAAGGTTTAGACTTTCCGGATCCTCATGAATGCCGCCATCTATCTAGCTTATACCACGAAGATTCTGTTGAGGAATCTAAGAGATATGCGCCCGGCCTAGAGTAGAACGGAAGTGGTTGTCAGTCACGCGTGTTCATAGGTGAGAATGATGATGAGTGTCACGGATCATCACATTCATCAAAGTTAAGTGTTACGTATATCTTGGAATAAGAATAGAAGAGAATTGAATAGAAAGTAATAATAATTGTATTGAAACTTGAGGTACAGCAGAGCTCCACACCCTTAATCTATGGTGTGTAGAAACTCCACTATTGAAAACACATAAGTAAAAGGTTCAGGCATGGCCGAATGGCCAGCCCTCTCCATGATCAAGTGACCGAATAGTCAAAAGCTACAAAGTCAAAAGATTAAACTGTCAAAACATGTCTAATACAATAGTAACTTATCCTATTTATACTAGACTAGCTACTAGGGTTTACATGAGTAAGTAATTGATGCATAAATCCACTTCCGGGGTGATGCATAAATCCACTTCTGGGGCCCACTTGGTGTATGCTTGGGCTGAGCTTGATCTATCTATGAGCAGAGGCTTCTCTTAGAGTTGAACTCCAAGTTATAACGTGTTTTGGGCGTTCAACTCCAGATCATGACGTTTTTCTGGCGTTTAACTCCAGACAGCAGCATGTACTTGGCGTTCAACGCCAAGTTACGTCATCAATTTCCGAATAAAGCATGAACTATTATATATTGCTGGAAAGCTCTGGATGTCTACTTTCCAACGCCGGTTAGAGCGCGCCAATTGGAGTTCTGTAGCTTCAGAAAATCCATTTCGAGTGCAGGGAGGTCAGATTCCAACAGCATCAGCAGTCCTTTTGTCAGCCTTTTTCAGAGTTTTGCTCAAATCCCTCAATTTCAGTCAGAATTTACCTGAAATCACAGAAAAACACACAAACTCATAGTAAAGTCCAGAAATATGAATTTAACATAAAAACTAATGAAAACATCCCTAAAAATAACTTGAACTTACTAAAAACTATCTAAAAATAATGCCAAAAAGCGTATAAATTATCCGCTCATCAAGGCACCATGATAATGAGCTGAGGATTCAACTCAAAACTACTAACTCCAATGGAGGGTATACATA
>NC_029775.3:65759080-65761403 GCF_000817695.3 Arachis duranensis
TTTTTTTCGCAAGCTTTTGCTTTTTCACTGCTTTTTCTTGCTTCAAGAATCAATTTTATGATTTTTCAGATTATCAATAACATTTTTCTTTGTTCATCATTCTTTCAAGAGCCAACAATTTTAACATTCATAAACAACAAGATCAAAAATATGGACTGTTCAAGCATTCATTCAGAAAACAAAAAGTATTGTCACCACATCAATATAATTAAATTAAATTCATGGATAAATTCGAAATTCATGTACTTCTTGTTCTTTTGAATTAAAAACATTTTTCATTTAAGAGAGGTGAAGGATTAATGGAATTTATTCATAGCTTTAAGACATGGTTACTACATACTAATGATCAAGAAATAAAGACACAAAACATAGATAAACACAACATTAAAAACCGAAAAACAGAAAGAAATAAGAACAAGGAATGAATCCACCTTTAGTGGCGTCTTCTTCTTGAAGGACCAACAATGTCCTTAAGCTCTTCTATGTCCCTTCCTTGCCTTTGTTGTTCCTCTCTCATTGCTCTTTGATCTTCTCTTATTTATTGGAGAATGATGGAGTGCTCATGATGTTTCACCCTTAATTGTTCCACATTGTGGCTCAAATCTTCTAAGGAGGTGTTGAGTTGCTCCCAATAGTTGTTAGGAGGAAAGTGCATCCCTTGAGGCATCTCAGGGATTTCTTGATGATGAGCTTCCTCATGCATCTCTTGAGAACCGTGAGGGATCTCTCTTGCTTGCTCCATCCTCTTCTTGGTGATGGGCTTATCCTCTTCAATGGGGATGTCTCCTTATATGATAACTCCAGCTGAGTAACATAGATGGCAAATAAGGTGAGGAAAAGCTAGCCGTGCCATTGTGGAGGACTTGTCGGCTATTTTGTAGATTTCATTGGAGATGACCTCATGAACTTCTACTTCCTCTCCAATCATGATGCTATGAATCATGATGGCCCGATCCACAGTAACTTCAGATCGGTTGCTAGTAGGAATGATGGAGCGTTGAATGAACTCCAACCATCCTCTAGCCACAGGCTTGAGGTCCAGTCTTCTTAGTTGAACTGGCTTGCCTTTAGAGTCTATTCTCCATTGAGCTCCTTCCACACATATGTCCATTAGGACTTGGTCCAACCTTTGATTTAAGTTGACCCTTCTAGTATAGGGGTGTTCATCTCCTTGCATCATGGGCAAGTGAAACGCCAACCTCACATTTTCCGGACTAAAATCTAAGTATTTCCCCCGAACCATTGTGAGATAATTCTTTGGATTCGGGTTCATACTTTGATCATGGTTCCTAGTGATCCATGCATTGGCATAGAACTTTTGAACCATTAATATTCTGACTTGTTGCATGGGGTTGGTTATGACTTCCCAACCTCTTCTTCGGATCTCATGTCAGATCTCCAGATACTCATTCTTCTTGAGCTTGAAAGGGACCTCAGGGATCACCTTCTTCTTTGCCACAACATCATAGAAGTGGTCTTGATGGCTCTTGGAGATGAATCTTTCCATCTCCCATGACTCGGAGGTGGAAGCTTTTGTCTTCCCTTTCCCTTTTCTAGAGGATACTCCGGCCTTAGGTGCCATTAATGAAAAAAAACAAAAAGCTTATGCTTTTACCACACCAAACTTAAAATATTGCTCGTCCTCGAGGCTTTGACCACACCAAACTTAAAATATTGCTCGTCCTCGAGCAATAGAAGAAAGAAGAGAAGAAGAAGAAGAAGAGAATATGGTAGAGAGGGAGAGATGCGGGTTCGGCCAAGGTAAAGAAAAGGGGGTTGTGTTGTGTGAAAATGAAGTAGAATGGAAGGTTATATATAGGGAGAGGGGTAGTGTGTATTCGGCCATTTAGGGTGGGAATGGGTGGGAAAATGGTTTTGAATTTTGGAAGGTAGGTGGGGTTTATGGGGAAGAGTGGATGGATTTGAGTTGGTGAAGGGGGTGATTGGGAAGAGGAATCACAAAAATAGGATTAGGAGGTAAGGTGGGAATATAGTAGGTGGGGATCCTGTGGGGTCCACAGATCCTGAGGTGTCAAGGAATTCCATCCCTGCACCAAATAGGCATGTAAATTGCCTTTGCACACCATTCTGGCGTTTAAACACCATGTGGTGCACATTCTGGGCGTTCAACGCCCATGTAAAGCATGTTTCTGGCATTGAACGCCAGTTTCATGCTTGTTACTGGCGTTCAGCGCCAGCTTTTCTTCTCTAGGAACATTCCTGGCGTTCAGCGCCAGTTTCATGCTTGTTTCTGGTGTTCAGCGCCAGAATGATGCTCTGTTCTGGCGTTGAACGCCGGCCAGATGCATCTTACTGGCGTTGA
>NC_029775.3:65761589-65762741 GCF_000817695.3 Arachis duranensis
GGGCTCTTCTTGACTCTGAACTGAGAGAAGCTCTTCATGCTTACTCTCTTTTGTCACAGAGGGATGGCCATGTGGCTTAAACACAAGGTAGTCCCCATTCAATTGAAGGACTAATTCACCTCTATTGACATCTATCACAGCTCCTGCTGTGGCTAGGAAAGGTCTTCCAAGGATGATGCATCCATCCTCTTCCTTCCTAGTGTCTAAGATTATGAAATCAGCAGGGATGTAAAGGCCTTCAACCTTTACAAGCACGTCCTCCACTATTCTATAAGCTTGTCTCAATGACTTGTCTCCCAATTGTAATGAAAACAAGGCAGGTTGTACCTCAATGATCCCCAGCTTCTCCATTACAGAAAGTGGCATAAGATTTATCCCTGACCCCAGATCACACAGAGCCTTTTCAAAGGTCATGGTGCCTATGGTACAAGGTATTAAGAACTTGCCAGGATCTTGTTTCTTTTGAGGTAGAATTTGCTGAATCCAGGTATCCAGTTCACTAATGAGCAAGGGAGGTTCACTTTCCCAAGTCCCATTACCAAACAACTTGGCATTCAGCTTCATGATAGCTCCTAAATATTGAGCAACTTGCTCTCCAGTCACATCTTCATCCTCTTCAGAGGAAGAATAGTTTTCAGAGCTCATGAATGGTAGAAGGAGATTTAATGGAACCTCTATGGTCTCTGTATGAGTCTCAAATTCCTTTGGATCCTTAATAGGAAACTCCTTCTTGCTTGAAGGACGTCCCAGGAGGTCTTTCTCACTAGGATTTTCGTCCTCCTCCCCCGTTGTGCATTCGGCCACATTGATCACATCAATGGCCTTGCACTCTCCTTTTGGATTCTCTTCTGTATTGCTTGGGAGAATACTGGGAGGAGTTTCAATGACTTTCTTACTCAGCTGGCCCACTTGTGCCTCCAGAATTCTGATGGAGGATCTTGTTTCATTCATGAAACTGAAAGTGGCCTTTGACAGATCAGAGACTAGATTGGCTAAATTAGAAGTGTTTTGTTCAGGATTCTCTATCTATTGCTGAGAAGATGATGGATATGGCTTGCTATTGCTCAGCCTATTGCGTCCACCATTGTTAAAGCCTTGTTGAGGCTTTTGTTGATCCTTCCATGAGAAATTTGGATGATTTCTCCATGATGA
>NC_029775.3:65763608-65765430 GCF_000817695.3 Arachis duranensis
AGACTTCAGGATCAACTCCATTCGTCTTTACAGTCTCACAGATCTGCAAGAACTCAGTTAAAAACTGGTAAGGATCTTCAGATGGAAGTCGATAAAACTTGCAGTTTTGTTGCATTAAGGCAACTAGCTGAGGTTTCAGCTCAAAATTATTGGCTCCAATGGCAAGAATGGAGATGCTTCTTCCATCAAATTTGGACGTTGGCTTTGTGAAGTCACCAAGCATTCTCCTTGCATTATTATTATTTTCGGCTGCCATCTCCTTCTCTTGTTCGAAATTTTCTGAAAGGTTGCTTCTGGATTGTTGTAATTTAGCTTCTCTTAATTTTCTCTTCAGAGTCCTTTCAGGTTATGGATCAATCTCAACAAGAGTGCCTTTATCCTTGTTCCTGCTCATATGAAAGAGAAGAAACCAAGAAAAGAAAGAGGAATCCTCTATGTCACAGTATAGAGATTCCTTTATGTTAGTAGAAAAAGAAAGGGGAGAAGAAAGTAGAAGGGGGAATTCGGATATTTAGATGGAGAGAGGTGAAGAGAAGTGTTAGTAATTAAATAATTAAATAGAATAAGAAAAGAGAGGGAGAATTTCGAAAACAATTTTAAAAAGGGGTTAGTAATTTTCAAAAATTAGAAATAAGATAAGATTAAAATTAAAATTTAAAACAATTAATTAATTAAAAAGAAATTTTGAAAAAGGGATGAGATATTTTCGAAAATTAGAGAGGGAAAAGTAGTTAGGTGGCTTTGAAAAAGATAAGAAACAAACAAAAAGTCAAAGAGTTAGTTGAAAAAAATATTAAAATCAAAATTTGAAAAGATAAAAAGATAGGGGGTTAGATAAGATATTTTGAAAAAGATAAAATTTTTGAAAAAGATAAGATAAAAGATAAAAAGATATGTTTGAACAAGATTTATTTTTAAAATGACTTAACTAATAAGAAACTACAAGATAAGATTCTAGAATTTAAAGATTGAACCTTGCTTAACAAGCAAGTAACAAACTTCAAATTTTTGAACCAATCACATTAATTGTTAGCTAATTTTCGAAAATTAGATGTAAATATAAGAAAAAGATTTTGAAAATATTTTGAAAAAGATTTTTGAAATTTTCGAAAAAATAGAAAAAATGAAAAAGATATAATTTTTGAAAAAGATTTTGAAAAGATAAGATTTTTAAAATTGAATTTTGACCTGACTTGTAAGAACCCACTAATTTTAAAAATTTTTGACCAAGTCAACCCAAAATTTCAAAAATTTGGAGGGAAATAAGGAAAAGATATTTTTTTATTTTTGAAATTTTTAAGATGAGGAGAAAAACACAATCATGACCCAAAACATAAAAATTTTGGATCAAAATACTTAATGCATGCAAGAACACTATGAATGTCACGATGAACACCAAGAACACTTTGAAGATCATGATGAACATCAAGAACATATTTTTGAAAATTTTTGATGCAAAGAAAACATGCAGGACACCAAACTTAGAAATCTTTAATGCATGGACTCTAACAAACGAAAAATGCACATGAAAAACAACAAACAACACAAAACAAGAAATCATCAAGATCAAACAAGAAGACTTGTCAAGAACAACTTGAAGATCATGAAGAACACTATGAATGCATGGAATTTTCGAAAAAATGCAAGAAAAATTTTAAAAGCATGCAATTGACACCAAACTTAAAAATTAACACAAGACTCAAACAAGAAACACAAAATATTTTTGATTTTTATGATTTTCTAATTTTTTTGTATTTTTATTTTAATTTTTTTTGAAAAAAATGGTTAGAAAAACGAAAAAGAAAAGAAAGATTTTGAAAAA
>NC_029775.3:65766433-65767269 GCF_000817695.3 Arachis duranensis
CGAGCTGAGGCTTCTCTTAGAGTTGAACTCCAAGTTATAACGTGTTTTGGGCGTTCAACTCCAGATCATGACGTTTTTCTGGCGTTTAACTCCAGACAGCAGCATGTACTTGGCGTTCAACGCCAAGTTACGTCATCAATTTCCGAATAAAGCATGAACTATTATATATTGATGGAAAGCTCTGGATTTCTACTTTCCAACGCCGGTTAGAGCGCGCCAATTGAAGTTCTATAGCTTCAGAAAATCCATTTCGAGTGCAGGGAGGTCAGATTCCAACAGCATCAGTAGTCCTTTTGTCAGCTTTTCTCAGAGTTTTGCTCAAGTCCCTCAATTTCAGCCAGAAATTACTTGAAATCATAGAAAAACACACAAACTCATAGTAAAGTCCAGAAATATGAATTTAACATAAAAACTAATGAAAACATCCCTAAAAATAACTTGAACTTACTAAAAACTATCTAAAAATAATGCCAAAAAGCGTATAAATTATCCGCTCATCACGACACCAAACTTAAATTGTTGCTTGTCCCCAAGCAACTGAAAATCAATTGGGATAAAAAGAAGAGAATATACTATAAATTTCAAAATATCAATGAATATTAATTCTAATTAGATGAGCGGGACTTGTAGCTTTTTGCTTCTGAACAGTTTTGGCATCTCACTTTTTCCTTTGAAGTTTTGAATGATTGGCTTCTCTAGGAACTTAGAATTTCGGATAGTGTCATTGACTTTCCTAGTTTAGCATGTTGATTCTTGAACACAGCTACGTATGAGTCTTGGCCGTGGCCCTAAGCACTTTGTTTTCCAGTATTACCACCGGATACATAAATGCCACA
>NC_029775.3:65768085-65768667 GCF_000817695.3 Arachis duranensis
AATTCGAAATTCATGTACTTCTTGTTCTTTTGAATTAAAACATTTTTCTTTTAAGAGAGGTGAAGGATTAATGGATTTTATTTATAGCTTTAAGGCATGGTTACATACTAATGATCATGAAGTAGAGACACAAAACATAGATAAACTCAACATAAAAAACCGAAAACAGAAAGAAATAAAGAAGAAGGAATGAATCCACCTTTAGTGGCGTCTTCTTCTTGAAGGACCAACAATGTCCTTAAGCTCTTCTATGTCCCTTCCTTGCCTTTGTTGTTCCTCTCTCATTGCTCTTTGATCTTCTCTTATTTCGAGGAGAATGATGGAGTGCTCATGATGTTTCACCCTTAATTGTTCCACATTGTGGCTCAAATCTTCTAAGGAGGTGTTGAGTTGCTCCCAATAGTTGTTGGGAGGAAAGTGCATCCCTTGAGGCATCTCAGGGATTTCTTGATGATGAGCTTCCTCATGCATCTCTTGAGAACCGTGAGGGATCTCTCTTGCTTGCTCCATCCTCTTCTTGGTGATGGGCTTATCCTCTTCAACGAGAATGTCTCCTTCTATGATAACTCCAGCTGAGTAACA
>NC_029775.3:65768768-65769759 GCF_000817695.3 Arachis duranensis
TCATGAACTTCTACTTCCTCTCCAATCATGATGCTATGAATCATGATGGCCCGATCCACAGTAACTTCAGATCGGTTGCTAGTAGGAATGATGGAGCGTTGAATAAACTCCAACCATCCTCTAGCCACAGGCTTGAGATCCAGTCTTCTTAGTTGAACTGGCTTGCCTTTGGAGTCTATTCTCCATTGAGCTCCTTCCACACATATGTCCATTAGGACTTAGTCCAACCTTTGATTGAAGTTGACCCTTCTAGTGTAGGGGTGTTCATCTCCTTGCATCATGGGCAAGTGAAACGCCAACCTCACATTTTCCGAACTAAAATCTAAGTATTTCCCCCGAACCATTGTGAGATAATTCTTTGGATTCAAGTTCATACTTTGATCATGGTTCCTAGTGATCCATGCATTGGCATAGAATTCTTGAACCATTAATATTCCGACTTGTTGCATGGGGTTGGTTATGACTTCCCAACCTCTTCTTCGGATCTCATGTCGGATCTCCGGATACTCATTCTTCTTGAGCTTGAAAGGGACCTCAGGGATCACCTTCTTCTTTGCCACAGCATCATAGAAGTGGTCTTGATGGCTCTTGGAGATGAATCTTTCCATCTCCCATGACTCGGAGGTGGAAGCTTTTGTCTTCCCTTTTCCTTTTCAAGAGGATTCTCCGGCCTTAGGTGCCATTGATGGTAGTGGAAAACAAAAAAGATTGTACTTTGACCACACCAAACTTAAAATATTGCTCGTTCTCGAGCAATAGAAGAAAGAAGAGAAGAAGAAGAAGAAGAGAATGTGGTAGAGAGGGAGAGATGTGGGTTCGGCCAAGGTAAAGAAAAGGGGGTTGTGTTGTGTGAAAATGAAGTAGAATGGAAGGGTATATATAGGGAGAGGGGGTAGTGTGTATTTGGCCATTTAGGGTGGGAATGGGTGGGAAAATGGTTTTGAATTTTGGAAGGTAGGTGGGGTTTATGGGGAAGAGTGGATGGATGTGA
>NC_029775.3:65769908-65770611 GCF_000817695.3 Arachis duranensis
ATCCTGTGGGGTCCACAGATCCTGAGGTGTCAAGGAATTCCATCCCTGCACCAAATAGGCATGTAAATTGCCTTTGCACACCATTCTGGCGTTTAAACGCCATGTGGTGCACATTCTGAGCGTTCAACGCCCATGTAAAGCATGTTTCTGGCGTTGAACGCCAGTTTCATGCTTGTTACTGGCGTTCAGCGCTAGCTTTTCTTCTCTAGGAACATTCCTGGCATTCAGCGCCAGAATTTTGCTTGTTTCTGGCGTTCAGCGCCAGAATGATGCTCCGTTCTGGCGTTGAACGCCGGCCAGATGCAACAGGCTGGCGTTGAACGCCAGCCTGTGCGTCCTCCAGGGTGTGAATTTTTTTCTTCTGCTGTTTTTGATTCTGTTTTTAATTTTTATGATTTTTTCGTGACTCCTCATGATCATGTACCTAATAAAACATAAAATAACAATAAAATAAAAATTGGATAAATAGAATTGGGTTGCCTCCCAACAAGTGCTTCTTTAATGTCAATAGCTTGACAGTGGCTCTCATGGAGCCACAAAGGTGATCAGGTCAATGTTGTATAGTCCCAACACCAAACTTAGAGTTTGGATATGGGATCTTAACACCAAACTTAGAGTTTGGTTGTGGCCTCCCAACACCAAACTTAGAGTTTGACTGTGGGGGCTCTTCTTGACTCTGAACTGAGAGAAGCTCTTCATGCTT
>NC_029775.3:65770674-65771556 GCF_000817695.3 Arachis duranensis
ATAAGCTTGTCTCAATGACTTGTCTGCCAATTGTAATGAAAACAAGGCAGGTTGTACCTCAATGATCCCCAGCTTCTCCATTACAGAGAGTGGCATAAGATTTATCCCTGACCCCATATCACACAGAGCTTTTTCAAAGGTCATGGTACCTATGGTACAACGTATTAAGAACTTTCCAGGATCTTGTTTCTTTTGAGGTAGAGTTTTATGAATCCAGGTATCTAGTTCACTAATGAGCAAGGGAGGTTCACTTTCCCAAGTCTCATTACTAAAGAACTTGGCATTCAGCTTCATGATAGCTCCTAAATATTGAGCAACTTGCTCTCTAGTCACATCTTCATCCTCTTCAGAGGAAGAATAGTTTTCAGAGCTCATGAATGGCAGAAGGATATTTAATGGAACCTCTATGGTCTCTGTATGAGCCTCAGATTCCTTTGGATCCTTAATAGGAAACTCCTTCTTGCTTGAAGGACGTCCCAGGAGGTCTTTCTCACTAGGATTTTCGTCCTCCTCCCCCCTTGTGCATTCGGCCACATTGATCACATCAATGGCCTTGCACACTCCTTTTGGATTCTCTTCTGTATTGCTTGGGAGAATACTGGGAGGAGTTTTAATGACTTTCTTACTCAGCTAGCCCACTTGTGCCTCCAGAATTCTGATGGAAGATCTTGTTTCATTCATGAAACTGAAAGTGGCGTTTGACAGATCAGAGACTAGATTGGCTAAATTAGAAGTGTTTTGTTCAGGATTCTCTATCTATTGCTGAGAAGATGATGGATATGGCTTGCTATTGCTCAGCCTATTGCGTCCACCATTGTTAAAGCCTTGTTGAGGCTTTTGTTGATCCTTCCATGAGAAATTTGGATGATTTCTCCATGATGA
>NC_029775.3:65772063-65810123 GCF_000817695.3 Arachis duranensis
TCTCTTACAGCAAAAGGGAAAAGCATGAGTCTGTAGACTTCAGGATCAACTCCATTCGTCTTTACAGTCTCACAGATCTGCAAGAACTCAGTTAAAAACTGGTAAGGATCTTCAGATGGAAGTCCATAAAACTTGCAGTTTTGTTGCATTAAGGCAACTAGCTGAGGTTTCAGCTCAAAGTTATTGGCTCCAATGGCAGGAATGGAGATGCTTCTTCCATCAAACTTGGACGTTGGCTTTGTGAAGTCACCAAGCATTCTCCTTGCATTATTATTATTTTCGGCTGCCATCTCCTTCTCTTGTTCGAAATTTTCTGAAAGGTTGCTTCTGGATTATTGTAATTTAGCTTCTCTTAATTTTCTCTTCAGAGTCCTTTCAGGTTCTGGATCAATCTCAACAAGAGTGCCTTTATCCTTGTTCCTGCTCATATGAAAGAGAAGAAACAAAGAAAAGAAAGAGGAATCCTCTATGTCACAGTATAGAGATTCCTTTATGTTAGTAGAAAAAGAAAGGGGAGAAGAAAGTAGAAGGGGGAATTCAGATATTTAGATGGAGAGAGGTGAAGAGAAGTGTTAGTAATTAAATAATTAAAAAAAGAATAAGAAAAGAGAGGGAGAATTTCGAAAACAAATTTAAAAAGGGGTTAGTAATTTTCAAAAATTAGAAATAAGATAAGATTAAAATTAAAATTTAAAATAATTAATTAATTAAAAAGAAATTTTGAAAAAGGGATGAGATATTTTTGAAAATTAGAGAGGGAAAAGTAGTTAGGTGGTTTTTAAAAAGATAAGAAACAAACAAAAAGTCAAAGAGTTAGTTGAAAAAGATATTAAAATCAAAATTTGAAAAGATAAAAAGATAGGGGGTTAGATAAGATATTTTGAAATCAAATTTTGAAAAAAATAAAATTTTTGAAAAAGATAAGATAAAAGATAAAAAGATATGTTTGAACAAGATTTAATTTTTAAAATGAATTAACTAACAAGAAACTACAAGATAAGATTCTAGAATTTAAAGATTGAACCTTGCTTAACAAGCAAGTAACAAACTTCAAATTTTTGAACCAATCACATTAATTGTTAGCTAATTTTCGAAAATTAGATGTAAAGATAAGAAAAAGATTTTGAAAATATTTTGAAAAAGATTTTTGAAATTTTCGAAAAAATAGAAAAAATGAAAAAGATATAATTTTTGAAAAAGATTTTGAAAAGATAAGATTTTTAAAATTGAATTTTGACCTGACTTGTAAGAACCCACTAATTTTAAAAATTTTTGACCAAGTCAACCCAAAATTTCAAAAATTTGGAGGGAAATAAGGAAAAGATATTTTTTTTTATTTTTTTGAAATTTTAAAGATGAGAGAGAAAAACATAAAAATGACCCAAAATATGTAAATTTTGGATCAAACACATAATGCATGCAAGAACACTATGAATTATTTTTGAAAAGAAAATTACCTAATCTGAGCAACAAGATGAACCGTCAGTTGTCCAAACTCAAACAATCCCCGGCAACGGCGCCAAAAACTTGGTGGACGAAATTGTGATTGCCTTCTTTGTATTTTCATGAGATTTATTTAATGGCTCTTTGGCATATGTGATCACAACTATGTTCAACTTAACCAGCAAGTGTACTGGGTCATCCAAGTAATACCTTACGTGAGTAAGGGTCGATCCTACAGAGATTGTTGGTATGAAGCAAGCTATGGTCACCTTGTAAATCTCAGTTAGGCAAATAAAATTATGGAATTTGGAAAATCAAATATGTATAAACAAAAAGAAATAAAAGGGATAGAAATACTTATGTAAAGCAATAGTGGGAATTTCAGATAAGTGTGTGGAGATGCTGTGCTCCTCTTGATTCTCTACTTTCTTATTACATTCATCCAATCCTTCCTACTCCTTTCCATGGAAAGCTGTATGTAGGGCATCACCGTTGTCAATGGCTACATCCCATGCTCTCAGTGAAAATGTTCCTATGCTCTGTCACAGCACGGCTAATCATCTGTCAGTTCTCAATCAGGTTGGAATAGAATCCCTTGATTCTTTTGCGTTTGTCATCACGCCCAGCCTTCAGGAGTTTGAAGCTCATCACAGTCATTCAATCACAGAATCCTACTCAGAATACCATAGACAAGGTTTACACTTTCCGGATCCTCATGAATGCCGCCATCTATCTAGCTTATACCACGAAGATTCTGTTGAGGAATCTAAGAGATATGCGCCCGGCCTAGAGTAGAACGGAAGTGGTTGTCAGTCACGCGCGTTCATAGGTGAGAATGATGATGAGTGTCACGGATCATCACATTCATCAAAGTGAAGTGTAACGTATATCTTGGAATAAGAATAGAAGAGAATTGAATAGAAAGTAATAATAATTGTATTGAAACTTGAGGTACAGCAGAGCTCCACACCCTTAATCTATGGTGTGTCGAAACTCCACCATTGAAAACACATAAGTAAAAGGTTCAGGCATGGCCGAATGGCCAGCCCTCTCCATGATCAAGTGACCGAATAATCAAAAGATTAAACTGTCAAAAGATGTATAATACAATAGTAACTTATCCTATTTATACTAGACTAGCTACTAGGGTTTACATGAGTAAGTAATTGATGCATAAATCCACTTCCGGGGCCCACTTGGTGTATGCTTGGGCTAAGCTTGATCTATCTACGAGCTGAGGCTTCTCTTAGAGTTGAACTCCAAGTTATTGAGTAGAATCAGAGTGTGAGTTATACATGGGTACTCCAGTTTATTTATAATGGTGAGATGTGACCTCCTGTGGATAATATAAGTTAGTTATCTTATCTTATCTTTATCTTATCTTCAAGTGAGGTCATCTTATCTTCAAGGGAACTGCCCTTCTCTCTGTAGGTTTGGGCTGCCTTAGGATTTGGGGTGTGTTCCTCTATTTGGGCCCTTCTTTGGGCTTTCCTGGTGACTTGGTCGAGCTCTTTGGAAAGAGGTCGGGTTGTCCTGACCTGAAGAGGTCGGTCGCTTTGTCTGTCGAACATCCCGGGTCGGACAGCTCAACCCAGGGTATGAACAGTGCCCAACAAAAGGAATGAGCTAATCCCTACAAGAACCATCATAGGCTGGAGAATGTGTATTGGCTAGAGGAAGCTCAATGAAGCCACAAGAAAATATCATTTTCCACTTCCCTTCATCGATCAAATGTTGGAAAGACTTGCGGGACATGCATATTATTGTTTTCTAGATGGTTATTCAGGATATAACCAAATAGTGGTTGATCCAATAGACCATGAGAAAACATTATTCACCTGCCTATATAGAGTGTTTTCCTACAGGCGCATGCCATTTGGGCTATGTAATGCACCCACAATTTTTCAACGCTGCATGCTCTCCATCTTTTCAGATATGATAGAGAAGTTCATTAAAGTTTTCATGGATGACTTCTCAGTATTTGGAGATTCCTTCCCTAATTGCCTAAACCATCTTGCCTTGGTATTGAAAAGATGTCAAGAAACCAATTTAGTCTTGAACTGGGAAAAATGTCATTTCATGGTGACAGAGGGAATAGTTCTTGGCCATAAAGTTTCTAATCAAGGCATTGAGGTAGACAGAGCTAAGGTGGAGCTAATTAAAAAGTTACCTCCACCAAGTGATATCAAGGCGATTAGGAGCTTTTTGGGACATGCTGGCTTCTACAGAAGGTTTATTAAAGATTTTTTAAAGATAGCCAAGCCCTTAAGCAATCTCCTAATGTCTGATACACCATTTATTTTTGATGAGAAATGCGTGCTAGCATTTGAAAACTTGAAAAAAAGGCTATCCTCAGCTCCTATCATCACCCCTCCTGATTGGAATTTACCATTCGAACTGATGTGTGATGCATCTAATTTCGCAGTTGGGGCAATGTTAGGACAGAGAAAAGAAAGTTTGGTGCATGTGATATACTATGCCAGCAAGGTCCTTAGTGATACTCAAAAGAATTATACCACTACCAAAAAGGAGTTACTGGCAATATTTTTGCATTTGACAAATTTAGATCATATCTTATTGGCTCTAAAGTTATTGTTTTCACTGATCACACAGCACTCAAATATCTATTTGCCAAACAAGAGTCAAAACCAAGACTAATCAGATGGATCTTATTGTTGCAGGAGTTCAACATTGAAATTAGAGATAAAAAGGGTGTGGAGAACAAGGTGGCAGACCATCTATCCAGAATCCCTTGTGAGAAGGATGATGCCCATGATACAAGTGTAAATGAATTCTTCCCAGATGAGCAGCTAATGATGATTCATAAAGCACCTTGGTTTGCGGATATTGCCAATTTTAAAGTAGCCAGTGACTTACCCCCTGGAATCAACAAATATCAAAGAAGGAAACTCATCAATGATGCCAAGTATTTCATTTGGGATGAACCCTATCTCTTTAAGAAATGCTCAGATGGAATCCTTAGGTGGTGCATCTCAGAAGAAGAAGGACGAAGGGTCCTGTGGAGTTGCCATAGTGCTAGTTATGGTGGTCACTTTGGAGGAGAAAGAACTGCCGTAAAGGTGCTACAATGTGGGTTCTTCTGGCCCACTATCTTCAAAGATGCTAAGGAATTGGTGAGAAGCTGCAACGAATGCCAAAGGGCTGGCAACCTGCCCAAGAGAAATGAGATGCCACATCAATACATTCTAGAACTTGAACTGTTTGATGTATGGGGAATCGATTTCATGGGACCATTCCCACTCTCATATTCAAACAAGTTTATCTTAGTGGCAGTAGACTATGTATCTAAGTGGGTGGAGGCAGTGGCGACCCCAACTAATGACAACAATGTAGTCATAAACATTCTTCGAAGGAATATCTTCACCAGGTTTGGAGTCCCTCGAGCCCTCATCAGTGACGGAGGGAGCCATTTCTGCAATAGACCATTGGAAGACCTACTCCTGCGATATGGGGTGAAGCATAAGGTTGCCACACCTTATCATCCCCAAACAAGTGGGTAAATAGAGATATCTAACCGAGAGTTGAAAAGGATTCTAGAAAAGACTGTGGGGATATCAAGAAAGGACTGGGTGAAGAAGCTAGATGATGCTCTTTGGGCATACAGGACAGCCTTCAAAACACCAATTGGGATGTCCCCATATCAACTGGTGTATGGTAAGGCTTGTCACTTGCCGTTAGAGCTGGAGCGCAAGGCCTCCTGGGCCCTCAAAACACTGAACCTAGATAGCACTGCTGCTGGTGAAAAAAGGGTTCTGCAGCTTCAAGAATTGGAAGAATTTAGATCGCAAGCCTATGAGAATACCAAGATCTATAAGGAAAAAGCAAAAAGGAGACATGATCTCAATTTGGTACCTAGAAGTTTCGAAGAAGGGCAGCATGTGCTTCTCTACAACTCTAGACTGAAACTCTTTCCTAAGAAACTCAAATCAAGATGGTCGGGACCCTTCCTAGTCACAAAAGTCTCACGTTATGGACACATAGAAATAATGGAAGAAGGCTCAAAGAGAAGATTCACTATGAATGGACAAAGACTCAAACACTACTTGGGCAGCATGAGGGAGACCCCCAAACAGAAGTATAACCTCAACTAAGGAAAGAATCGTCGAGCTAGCGACGCTAAAAAAGCGCTTTGTTGGGAGGCAACCCAACCTGAGGTAATTCTCTTTTCATAAGTCTCTCAATAAAAATTTCAAGTTGGATTCTCTATAGTGTGAGGAGCTAAGTTTGGTGTTGCACACCAAAAATAATTCAAGGGTGAATATAGGGCTCTAAGTTTGGTGTTCCACCAAAACTCCAACTGAAGAGTGCATTGCAACCCTTAGTGATGAAGCATTCCTCTAGCAATTAGAGAACTTACTTGACAGAGGCTTAACCTTTAAAATATAGATTATCTTTTTAGCTCATAGTTATTTCTTAATAAAAAGCACACAAGGTTCTTACATGCATCCAATTCGTCAAGTAAGCAAAGAACTAAGTTTGGTGTTCACACACCAAGTTAAGTTCTGAAGCTCACAAGCACACATGCATGCTAACCCTTTTCCAAGTGCTTGGAGAACAAGCAACTTTCAATAGTGTTGCAGGAATTCAATCAATCTCAGGGAATGAGCATACCCCATCATCCAAGGAAACAGACAGGGATGCAAATGCTAGGACAATAATACCAAGGAAGATATCATGAGGTTGTTCCAAACCATCTCAAACTGCAAAACTCTAAGTGAAAAATGATTAAATAGAACCTGCATCTTTTACTTGTTCCTCTTTATTCACATCTAAATGTGCTAGCTTAATGTTTTGAGTGTTCACTTTCTCCTTTCTTACTTGTATGCTTGCCTCTTTAAGTTAATCAAAAAGAAAATGTTATGAAAAGAACAAGAGTGGAGTTATGTTGTGAAGTGCATTCTGAATGTTTGTGGTAGGTTGATTAGTAAGCTAAGTTGGTTCACCAAAGAAGGAAAGAAAGCAACTATCTATCCTAAGTCCTTTGTTTGAAACACATCCTTTGAGACTAGCTAAACAATAAGATCCCAATAAGAAAAGAGAAAGAGCAATAAAAGTGAACAAAAAAGAAACACAATAAGAAAAGAAACAATGCTAAGCACCAAGGGTTTCAAAATTGAGGCATATGTTTGTGGTGTTTATGTACAAGGGATATACTTGGATGAATAAGCTTTTAGGGGTGCCTTATCACTTGGTAACTTGGATTAACTAATCCGAGATTATCAGCTGAAAGTCCACTATCAAGAGTAACCTTTGCTACAGAACACTTAGTAACCCAAAGAAATGCTGGACACCAAGGTCTCAAGAAAGGAAAATAACAAACCATGTGCCTGTGGTGTGTATGTATGAGGGAAAGAGACTCGAGGGAGTAAGTCCTTAGGGGTGTCTTAACACCTAGCACCTTAAAACCAACTGGTTTGGGAGTGTTGGCTGAAAGCTTATCATATAGAGTCGCCCTCTTACAAAGCACTTAACAAAAAGAAAAATAAACTTTCAAAAAGAAGGAAGGATCAATAAGAAAGAATTCTCAAAGGATGCAATCAAGAAAATGACTAAGGATTTGATAAAGGCTTGAAACCTAAAGAGAAAGAACCTAAGTTGCTATGCATGAAACCCCATAAACCAGGAATGCTACTTCTAGTTTATCTTTTTGTTCCTTCATTTCATTCTTCTTATGCTTCAGTACTTGCTTAGGGACAAGCAAGCTTTAAGTTTGGTGTTGTGATGCCAGAGCATCTAGGACACTTTCACTGACCTTTTCTTTACTGTTTTAGGGTAGTTTCATGCATTTTCTTAGTGAATAAGGCAAGTTTTGGATGAAATTACACTTACACCTTGATTCAAGCAACTTTTGTGAACTTTGCATAATTTCATGAGTATTTTGCTAGAATTGCATGATAAATTGATAATGCATAATCTCATGACTTTGGCTAGAGCTTTGATGCACTTTAATTGCTTAATTTCAGGGCAAAGGAAGCAAGGAAGAACCACGTTAGTATTCACGTTAACCTAGTTAATGTGAACACTAACGTGGAATGGTAAAAAGCTTGCAACGTTAATGAGAAAAGTGATCACCAATAACGCCTGCGAAGCCAACCATAGCTCACGTTACTTGCCACGTTAACTAAGTTAACGTGGTAATTAACGTAGAAGAAAAAGAGAAACTCCATGTTAAGATAAAACGTGAACTCCAATAAAGTTTTTCTCCAATGTTAGTGGTAAAAGTGAACACCACTAACGTTGGAGAACTTGGCAATGATCCACGTTAAGAGTCACGTTAACTTAGTTAACGTGAACTCTAACGTGGAAGAGGAAAACAAAAGCCAACGTTAATGACACTCACTTTTGTCACTAACGTTGGACCAACTAGCATTGCCTACGTTAACTTTCACGTTAAGACCATTAACGTGAAAGTTAACGTGGAGTTGAGATCAAAGAGCCAACATTAGTGACACTCACTTTTGTCACTAACGTTGGAAGATGGCATCACTACTACGTTAAGAGCCGCGTTAACTTAGTTAACGTGAGCTCTAACGTAGAGAATTTGGGCATTTGGAGCGTTAGTGACAAAGGTGAGTGTCACTAACACTCTCGAAGGTGAGACACACCTACGTTAAGAGTCACGTTAGCTACACTAATGTGAACTCTAACGTAGGAACAAAAGGCATCAAGCAACGTTAATGGGAAAAGTGATTCCCACTAACATTCGCGAAGGGGGTACAAGCCAACGTTATTGGGAAAAGTGAGTCCCAATAACGTTGGCCCAAAATTGAAAAGGCAACGTTAGTGGTCACATTAAGACCACTAACGTTGGATTTAATGTGGATACATGAGGGTGGAACGTTAGTAGAAAAAGTGAATGCCACTAACGTTCTCGAACCCACAATGGCACTCAACGTTAAATCTCACTAAATACCCAAGCCTAATTCATATTTCTCTGTAAGCTGGGCCCACTAAAGATGAGAACTGCTTCAACTCAAGATCCAGAGCCTACATCCAAGACTTGAAGAACTCATTAGAAGATCAAGAGGAGTAGTATATATAGGATAGTTTTGAACTATAGAGCAGCTTAGCACTTTTGGGAACTACTCTCTGTAGATTTACTTTTTTGCACTTTTAGCATGAATTCTTCTTTTTTTCCATTTTCAATTCTAGAGCTATGAACAACTAAACCCTTTTCATTGGGTTAGGGAGCTCTGTTGTAATTTGATGGATCAATTATAGATTTTATTCTTCTTTTTCTTTCTTTTCTCTTGATCTTACTAGATAGCTTTCGATCTTAATTCAATTGGTTAGTTATCTTGGAAAAGAAACTCTCCATAATTGGATCTCCTTTGATCCTTGGAAAAGGGATGAGGAGATCATGCTAAAAATGCTTTCTCATGTTGGACCAAATTGGGGTCTGGACGGATATAGTGACATGTAATCCTCCCAACACTTTGATTTGGAAATACATGTGGTATAATCAGTGACCACACTTCATCTCTTCCCATGAGCAATTAAATCAAGGAATTGGGCAATTGTTCAAGCTTAGAGAGATTGGATTGCCAAGGAATTGGGATCCAATCACTTAAGATTGCCAAGGAGATCAATGAATGCATTGATTGAGGAAGAGATGAAAATGAACTTGATCCGGAGAATGCAACGTCTCCTGAACCCAATGATTTCCCCATTTCTGATCTTACCCATTCTCTTTACTTTCTGCCATTTAATTTCATGCTCATTACCCCAAATTCCCATTTAAGATTCTGCACTTTAATTTCTGTTATTTACTTTCCAGTCATTTAATTTCCTGCAAGTTCCCAATCTAAATTCTGTTTAGCTCAACTAGCGTATTCTTCTAACTAAAGTTGCTTGACCAATCAATCCTTGTGGGATTCGACCTCACTCTATTATGAGTTTTACTTGACGACAATTCGGTATACTTGCCGAAGGGAAATTTGTTGAGAGACAAGTTTTCATGCATCACTAGGCGACGCCGAGAGTTAGAGGACAAGCTCCCAAAGCTCGAAGCTGACCTTAAAACAAAAACCATCCAGCCTGATCCCGAAGACAGTTCCCACAAAAATCAAGACCCATTCACCAAAGAGATCCTGAAAGCTAATGTCCCAAAGGACTTCAAAGCTCCTGACATGACCCCGTATGACGGCACATCGGATCCAAGCCATCACCTTAGTAAATTCAGAAGCAGAATGTATCTCACTGACACCTTGGATGCCATTCGATGCAAAGCCTTCTCAACTACCCTAACGAAGACAGCAATAAAGTGGTTCAACAGTTTTCCTCCAAGATCTATCACAAGTTTTGACGACCTTGCTAAAAAGTTCCTCACCAGGTTCTCCATCCAGAAGGATAAAGCTAAACATGCTCCAAGCTTGATAGGGATCAAGCAAGGAAATCGGGAAAGTCTTCGCAACTACATGGAAAGATTCAACAAAGCATGTCTGGATATACAAAGTCTACCAACCAAAGCAGCCATTATGGGACTCATCAATGGCCTTAGAGAAGGACCTTTCAGCCACTCAATATCCAAGAAGTACCCAACATCTCTAATCGAGGTTCAAAGAAAGGGCGGAAAATATATTAATATGGAGGAGAACTCTCGATTGGGAGACAGCTCAAAAACTGGATTCTCCTAACCCACCAAGGGACAAGGATAAAGAGTCCAAGAAAAAAGATGTTCAACCCGGTGAGAAGCCTAGAAAATACCACAATTACACCCACCCCTTCGGGTGTCTCTTGTGGATGTCTACCGAGAAATATGCCACATTGAGAAGATCCCACCACCTCGCGCAATCAAAAGCGAAAAAAGAGGAGAAAATCGGACAGAATACTGCAAGAACCACCGAATCTATGGACATCCTACTAACAAGTGTTTTGACCTAAAGAATGTCATAGAGAAATTGGCAAGAGAAGGGCGATTAGATCGGTACTTAGCCAATAAAGCGAATGAACCAAGAAAAAGAAGAAGGGATGAAGAGGTCGGACGAGCTAAAGGTCCACCTCAAACCAAAGAGGTCGGACGAGTTGAAGGTCCACCTCACGTAGAAGTGGTTGGACAAGCTAAAGGTCCACCTCACACCAAAGAGGTCGGACAAGTTGAAGGTCCACCTCATGCCGAAGAGGTCGGACGAGTTGAAGGTCCACCTCAACCCGAAGAGGTCGGACGAGTTGAAGCTCCACCTCACACCGAAGAGGTCGGACAAGTAGAACATCCACCCCACACCGAAGAGGTTGGACGAGTTGAACGTCCACCTCACACCCCTGAGACACATGTTCATGTTGGATTCGCAGGAGGAGGGATCTCTAAATTATCTCGCAAAATACACCTCAAAGAGGAATATTAAGGATGGGAAAGTGGTTTGAATAAGACAACGGGGTGCAAACAAGCCTTCCGAGATTTCAAAATTCTTGGGGCAACCACCCATTCTTACCCGACCAAGGGAAAGTGAAGAACTCGTATTATACCTCGCAGTGGAAAGTCAGGCAATAGCCTCAGCACTAGTCAGAGAAGACGAAGGTGGGCAACAATCCGTCTACTTTATCAGCAAAGCTCTACAAAGGGCTGAACTAAACTATCAAAAGATAGAAAAAGTTTACCTACGCCCTCATACCCACCTCTCGACGACTCCACCCATACTTTCAAGCTCACACTATCAGAGTTCGAACCAACCAGCCTATAGAAGGCATCCTACAGAAAACAGAGTTAGCATGAAGAATCCTATAGTGGGCAGTCATGTTATCCAAATTCGTTCTTTGACATAAAGCTCAAACAGCCATCAAATCGCAGTATCTAGCCGACTTCATTACAGAGTACACTGACACCCCGGGAACTCCCATAAAATGGAATCTCTATGTGGACGACTCTTCAAATAAAACCGGGAGTGGTGCAGGTGTAATTATAGAAAGCAATCAGGGAACCCAAATCGAGCTAAGCAACCAAGCTGAATATGAGGTCCTACTGGCTGGTTTAAAGGCTGGCTAAGAAGGTAGGAGCTTACCGTGTCCAGTGATTCACAAGTAGTCACCTCACAAATAGAAGGGAGCTACCAAGCTAAGTATCCCACCATGAAAAATACCTCGAGAAATTCGAGAAACCCTAGACAAAACCAGAAAATAGCTTGGACGATTCGGGGATATGAGGTCTGATATATATCTCAGGAACATAATGCCCGAGCTGATGCCTTTTCAAAACAAGTAAGCACCAACAGCTCGGACAATTTGGGGGATATGAGGTCCGACATATACTTCGGAAACAGGATGCCCGAGTTGATGCACTTTCAAAACCAAGTCAGCACCAACAGCTCGGACAATTCGGGGAATATGAGGTCAAATATCCCTACAGTAAGTAAAAGAAAAATGGGGTTACTACCAAACAACTCGGGCAAATAAGGAAACAACTCGGACAATAACGGCAAAACATCAAGTGTCAGATACAGCAGTAAAAGGGAAACCCCAGGACTCACACGAAAGTCCAGGAGCACCCTTTGGAGGCAACAACAGAGCAAGAACCCAAATACAAAGTCAAGGCTTTACATCAAAAGCATGCTAACTTCTACATTGCCCCACCAGAGGAGCTCATCAGTGTAACATCACGTTGGCCATTCGCAAAGTGGGGACTCGACCTCCTCGGACCCCTTCTCCAAGGATCGGGACAAGTCAGGTTCCTCATTGTAGGGGTGGATTACTTCACAAAATGGATTGAGGCAGAGACCCTAGCTAATGCCACTGCTCAAAGAAGTCGAACATTCTTGTAAAGAAACATTGTTACAAGGTGTGGGGTTTCTTACTCCATCATCACAGACAATGGCACTAAATTCACGGACACAGGTTTCAGGAAGTTAGTGGCTGACTTGAAAATAAAGCACCAATTCACATCCATAGAACACCTACAAGCTAATGGAGAAGCGGAAGCTGCCAACAAAGTTATACTAGCTGGGTTAAAACGAAGACTACAGGACGCAAAGAGAATTTGGGCTGAAGAGCTTCCACAAGTCCTATGGGCATATCGGATAACTCCACACTTCACCACAGGAGAATCACCCATCCGATTGGCTTACGGAATGGAGGCAATGATCCCAGTAGAGATCGAAAAAAGATCCCCCAGAATGATCCTCTACAATGAAGAGGTCAACTCCCAAAACCAAAGGGAAGAACTCGACCTACTTCCAAAAGTCCGAAAAAGAGCTCGGATTAGGAGGAAGCGTTAAAGCAGCAAATGGCCTCAAGATACAATCAGAAAGTAGTCAGGCAAAGCTTTGCCAACAATGATCTCATCCTAATCCAAAATGACATCGGAGCAGGTCGATCAGGAGAAGGAAAGCTAGCAGCCAAACGACCATACCAAGTTGTTCAGAAATACTGGGGAAAGGTCACCACAAAGTGTCTGACCTCGAGGGGCGAGAGCTACCAATGTCATGGCATGCCTGCAATCTAAGAAGGACGCCAGGCCGAGATCTAAAAGATTTCCCGACCTAGAAAGGTAAGCACTAACATGTACACACTCTTATTCATATCTTCATTTTATTGTTTAAAAGTTTGCAGATTCCATACAAAAGTTTTTTCTACCAAGACGCATTAATCTAAACACAAAAATTCATCATCCGATTTTTACAAGGTCGGCAAGGTGAAAACCAAATTCACCACCCGATCACGACAAAGCTACAGGTCGGCAAGGTGAAACCAAAATTCACCGACCGATCACGACAGAGCTAAAGGTCGGCAAGGTGAAAATAAATTCACCGCCCGACCATGATGAAAATTGAATTCATCGTCTAAATTTCAACAAAATTTGGCAAAGTGAAAACCAAATTCACCGCCCAACTTCGAAAAAGTCGGCTGATGAGCGGATAATTTATACGCTTTTTGGCATTGTTTTGCATAGTTTTTAGTATGATTTAGTTAGTTTTTAGTATATTTTTATTATTTTTTAAGAAAAATTAACATTTCTAGACTTTACTATGATTTTGTATGTTTTTTTGTGATTTTAGGTATTTTCTGGCTGATATTGAGGGACTTGAGCAAAAATCTGATTCAGAGGCTGACAAAGGACTGCTGTTGCTGTTGGATTCTGACCTCCCTGCACTCGAAATGGAAATTTTGGAGCTACAAAAGTCCAAATGGCGCGCTTTCAACTGCACTGGAAAGTAGATATCTAGGGCTTTCCAGCAATATATAATAGTCTATACTTTGCCCAAGTTTAGACGACGCAAACTGGCGTTCAACGCTAGATTTCTGCCCTATTCTGGCGTTAAACGCCAGAAACAAGTTACAAATTGGCGTTTAACTCCAAGGAAGACCTCTACACATGAAAGCTTCAATGCTCAGCCCAAGCACACACCAAGTCAGCGCGGAAGTGAATTTCTGCATTATTTACTTACTTCTGTAAACCCTAGTAACTAGTTTAGTATAAATAGAACTTTTTACTATTGTATTTTCATCTTGGTATCTATCTTTCATCAGTTTATGCGATCTTAGACATTGGGGGCTAGCCTCACGGCCATGCCTGGACCTTTATCACTTATGTATTTTCAATGGTGGAGTTTCTATACACCATAGATTAAAGGTGTGGAGCTCTGCTGTTCCTCGAGTATTAATGCAATTACTACTATTTTCTATACAATTCATGCTTATTCTTATTCTAAGATATTCATTCGCACTTCAACCTGATGAATGTGATGATCCGTGACACTCATCACCATTCTCACTTATGAACGCGTGCCTGACAAACACTTCCGTTCTACCTGCAAAAGCTAGAGTGTGTATCTCTTGGATTCCAGGTCTATGTGTTTGATTGCCTCTCCTGACAACAGAGCCTTCAATTCCTTGAGATCAGAGTCTTCATGGTATAAGCTAGAATCCATTGGCAGCATTCTTGAGATCTGGAAAGTCTACCTTGTCTGTGGTATTCCGAGTAGGATCTGGGATGGGATGACTGTGACGAGTTTCAAACTTGCGACTGTAGGGCGTGGTGACAAACCCAAAAGGATAGTAAATCCTATTCCTGCACGATCAAGAACCAACAGCTGATTAGCCATGCGGGAAACCGTAGAGAACCTTTTTCACTGAGAGGATGGGAAATAGCCATTAACAACGGTGACATCCAACATACAGCTTGCCCTAGAAAGGAGTATGAAGGATTGGAAAGCAGAGATTCAGAAGGAGCAACGCATCTCCATACGCTTATCTGAAATTCCCACCAATGATTTACATAAGTATCTCTATCTTTATTTTATGTTTATTTATCTTTTAAATTATTAAAAGTCCATAACTATTTGAATCTGCCTGACTGAGATTTACAAGGTGACCATAGCTTGCTTCAAGCCGACAATCTCCGTGGGATCGACCCTTACTCACGTAAGGTTTATTACTTGGACGACCCAGTGCACTTGCTGGTTAATAATGCGAAGTTGTGAAAAAGAGTTGAGATTATAATTGTGCGTACCAAGTTGTTGGCGCCATTGAGATCACAATTTTGTGCACCAAGTTTTTGGCGCCATTGCCGGGGATTGTTCGAGTTTGGACAACTGACGGTTTATGTTGTTGCTCAGATTAGGTAATTTTCTTTTGTTTCAACCTTTATTTTATTTTCAAAAAGTTTTCAAAAATCTTTCAAAATTTTTCTTCTTTTTCGTTTTTCCAAAATAATTTTCGAAAAAACCAAAAAAAATTAATAAAATCATAAAAGCCCAAAATATTTTGTGTTTCTTGTTTTAGTTAGTGTCAGTTTTTAAGTTTGGTGTCAATTGCATTTTTTTTATAACTTTCTAAAAATTTTTCGGAAAAAATTCATGCATGTGTTCTTCATGATCTTCAAGTTGTTCTTGGTAAGTCTCCTTGTTTGATCTTCATATTTTCTTGTGTTGTGTCTTCTGTTGTTTTTCATATGCATTTTTGCATTCACAGTGTCTAAATATGAAAAATCTATAAGTTTGGTGTCTTGCATATTTTTCTTTTCTTGAAAATTTTCAAAAATAAGTTCTTGATGATCATCATGATCTTCAAAGTGTTCTTGGTGTTCATCTTGACATTCAAAGTGTTTTTGCATGCATCATTGGTTTTGATCCAAAATTTTCATGTTTTGAGTCATTTTGTTATTTTTCTGTCTCATCATTTAAAATTAAAAAAAATTAAAAAAAAAATTTTCCTTATTTTACTCATAAATTTCGAAATCTTTGGGTAGACTTAGTCAATTTTTTTTTTAAATTAGTTGTTTCTTGTTAGTCAAGTCAAGATTTCAATTTCAAAAATTTATCTTTTTAAAATATTTTTCAATTTCAAAAATTTATCTTTTCAAAATATTTTTCAAAATCAAATATTTTCTTTTTCTTTTTATTATTTTCGAAAATTTTAAAAATTGTATTTCAAAATCTTTTTCTTAATTTCATTTCATAATTTTCGAAACCTTTACTAACAATTAATGTGATTGATTCAAAAATATGAAGTTTGTTACTTTCTTGTTAAGAAAGGTTCAATCTTTAAATTCTAGAATAATATCTTTAAGTTTCTTGTTAGTCAAATAATCAATTTTAATTTTAAAAATCAAAATCTTTTTTTAATTTTCTTTTCAAATCTTTTTCAAAAAAAATTTCAATTATATTCTTTTAATCATATCTTTTTCAAATCATATCTTTTTCAAAAATTTGATTTAAAAAAAAATCTTTTCTGGCTTTTTATCTTTTCAAAATTGATTTTCAAATCTTTTTCAACTAACTAATTGACTTTTTGTTTGTTTTAAAATTCTTATCTTTTTCAAAACCACCTAACTAATTTTTTCTCTCTAATTTTCAAAAATTACCTTCCTCTTTGAAAAATTCTTTTTAATTAACTAATTGTTTTAAATTTAAATTTTATTTCTTTTTATAAATTCGAATTTTAACTTTAATTTAAAATAAAAACAAAAATATTTTCCTTTTTTATTAATTTTCGAAAATTCCTCTTTCTCATCTCCTTCTATTTCTTTATTTATTTACTAACACCTCTCTTCTACTCATTATTCAAACCCTCTCTTCCTCTCTGTGTTCGAATTCTTCTCTTCTCCTTCTCCTATTCTTATTTTCTTCTACTCACGTAAAGGAATCTCTATACTGTGACATAGAGGATTCTTTTTCTTTTCTGTTCTCTTCTTATTCATATGAGCAAGAGCAAAGACAAGGACATTCTTGTTGAAGCAGATCCTGAACCTGAAAGGACTCTGAAGAAGAAGCTAAGAGAAGCTAAAACACAATAATCCAGAGAAAACCTTACAGAGAATCTCAAAAAAGAAGACATGGCCAAACCCAACAACAATGAAAGGAAGATGCTTGGTGACTTTACTGCACCAAATTCAAACTTACATGGAAGAAGCATCTCAATCCCTGCCATTGGAGCAAACAATTTTGAGCTAAAGCCTCAATTAGTTTCTCTGATGTAACAGAATTGCAAGTTTCATGGACTTCCATCAGAAGATCCTTTTGAGTTTTTAACTAAATTCTTGCAGATCTGTGATACTATTAAGACCAATGGGGTTGATCATGAGGTCTACAGGCTTATGCTTTTCCCTTTTGCTGTAAGAGACAGAGCTAGAATATGGTTGGACTCTCAACCTAGAGATAGCCTGAACTCTTGGGATAAGCTGGTCACGACTTTCTTAGCTAAGTTCTTTCCTCCTCAAAAGCTGAGTAAGCTTAGAGTGGATGTTCAAACCTTTAGATAGAAAGAAGGTGAATCCCTCTATGAAGCTTGAGAGAGATACAAGTAAATGACCAAAAAGTGTCCTTCTGACATGCTCTCAGAATGGACCATCCTAGATATATTCTATGAAGGTCTGTCTGAGTTGTCTAAGATGTCATTGGACCATTCTGCAGGTGGATCTATTCACCTGAAGAAAATGCCTGCAGAAGCTCAGGAACTTATTGACATGGTTGCAATTAACCAGTTCATGTACATTTCTGAAAGGAATCCTGTGAGTAATGGGACGCCTCAGAGGAAGTGAGTTCTTGAAATTGATGCTCTGAATGCCATATTGGCTTAGAATAAAATGTTGACTCAACAAGTCAATTTGATTTCTCAGAGTCTGAATGGATTACAAAATGCATCCAACAGTACTAAAGAAGCATCTTCGGAAGAAGAAGCTTATGATCCTGAGAACCCTACAATGGTAGAGGTGAATTACATGGGTGAAACCTATGGAAACACCTATAATCCATCATAGAGAAATCATCGAAATTTCTCATGGAAGGATCAATAAAAGCCTCAACAAGGCTTTAATAATGGTGGAAGAAATAGATTTAGCAATAACAAGCCTTTTCCATCATCTTCTCAGCAACAGAATGAGAATTCTGAGCAGAGCCCCTCTAGCTTAGCAAACATAGTCTCTGATCTATCTAAGGCCACTCTAAGTTTCATGAATGAAACAAGGTCCTCCATTAGAAATTTGGAGGCACAAGTGGGCCAACTGAGTAAAAGAGTCACTGAAACTCCTCCTAGTACTCTCCCAAGCAATACAGAAGAGAACCCAAACAGAGAGTGCAAGGCCAAAACCTTACTTGGTGTGGTCGAATGCACAAAGGAGGAGGAGGACGTGAATCCCAATGAGAAAAACCTCCTGGAACGTCCTCTGGACAAAAAAGTGTTCCCAATTGAGGAATCTAAGGAATCTGAGGCTCATCTAGAGACCATAGAGATTCCATTGAACCTCCTTTTACCATTCTTGAGCTCTGATGACTATTCATCTTCTGAAGAAGATGAAGACATTGTTGAAGGGCAAGTTGCCCAATATTTAGGAGCAATCATGATGCTGAATGCCAAGCTATTTGGTAATGATACTTGGGAGGATGAGCCTCCATTGCTCATTAATGAACTAAATACCTGGGTTCAGCACACTTTACCTCAAAAGAAACAGGATCCTGGTAAATTCCTAATTCCCTGTATCATAGACACTATGACCTTTGAGAAAGCTCTGTGTGACCTGGGGTCAGGCATAAACTTAATGCCACTCTCTGTAATGGAGAAACTGGGAATCTTTGAGGTATAGGCTGTCAAGTTCTCATTAGAGATGGCAGACAAATCCATGAAAAAGGCTTATGGACAGGTAGAGGACATGCTAGTAAAGGTCAAAGGCTTTTACATCCCTGCTGATTTCATAATCCTGGACACTGGGAAGGATGAGGATGAATCCATCATCCTTGGAAGACCCTTTCTAGCCACAACAAAAGCTGTGGTTGATGTGGACAGAAGAAAATTGGTCCTTCAATTGAATGAGGACTACCTTATGTTTAAAACTCAAGGATCTCCCTCTGTAACCATGGAGAGGAAGCATGAAAAGCTTCTCTCAATGCAGAGTCAAACAAAGCCCCCACAATCAAACTCTAAGTTTGGTGTTGAGAGGCCACAACCAAACTCTAAGTTTGGTGTTGAACCCCCACATTCAAACTCTAAATTTGGTGTTGGGAGGTTCCAACAATGCTCTGAACATCTGTGAGGCTCCATGAGAGCTCACTGTCAAGCTATTGACATTAAAGAAACGCTTATTGGGAGGCAACCCAATTTTATTTATCTATGTTATTTTCTTTTTTTTTTTAGGTTAATGATCATGTAGAGTCACAAAAACAATTGCAAAAATTAAAGAAAAATAAAAAATAGCATTAAAAATAGTACACCCTGGAGGAGAGACTTACTAGCGTTTAAATGCCAGTAAGGGTAGCAGAATGGGCGTTTATCGCCCAGTCTGGCACCATTCTGGGTGTTAAACGCCAGAAACAAGCACCAAACTAGCGTTAAACGCCAGAAACATGCTACAATCTAGCGTTAAACGCCAGAAACAGCTTGCATCCTGGCGTTTAACGCCAGGAAAGGAATAAAAGCTTGTGTTTAACACCAGAAATAAGCAACAATTTGGCGTTAAAATGCCAGGATTCCACTGTAAGGGCGTTTACACGCCTAATAGGAGCAAGGATGATACATCCTTGACCCCTCAGGATCTGTGGACCCCATAAGATCCCCGCCTACCTCCCACAACACTCTTCCTTAAATACCCCTCACCAATCAACTCATTCACTCTTGCCCATCACCTCTTCACCAATCACCTCCATATCTCTTCCCCAAAAACCCCACCTACCCCACTTTCAAATTCAAACACTTTTCCCTCCCAAACCCAACCCTAATGACCGAAACCCAACCCTCCCCTCATCCCAAACCCAACACTTTTCCCCCCTCTTGGCCGAATTCACTTCTCCCTCCATCTCCTCCATTTTTCTTCTTCTTCCCTTTCTTTCTTTCTTCTTTTGCTCGAGGACGAGCAAACCTTTTAAGTTTGGTGTGGTAAAAGCATTACTTTTTTGTTTTTCCATAACCATTTATGGCACCTAAGTCCAGAAAAACCTCTAGAAAGAGGAAAGAAAAAGCAAAAGCTTCCACCTCCGAGTCATGGGAGATGGAAAGATTCATCTCAAAGGTCCATCAATACCACTTCTATGATGTTGTGGCCAAGAAGAAGGTGATCCCTGAGGTCCCTTTCATGCTCAAGAAAAATTAGTATCCGGAGATCCGACATGAGATCCGAAGAAGAGGTTGGGAAGTTCTTACCAACACCATTCAACAAGTCGGAATCTTAATGGTTCAAGAGTTCTATGCCAATGCATGGATCACTAGGAACCATGATCAAAGTATGAACCCGAATCGAAAGAATTGGCTTACAATGGTTCGGGGAAAATACTTAGTGATGACCGGAATTCACTACCCACATATAATGAATCCGTTCTTTGGCAAGCGCACCAAATTGTCGTCAAGTAATAACCCACAATGGAGTGGGATCATATCCACAGAGATTAATTGGATTAAGCAAGCAATAGTTGATTAATTATCCTAGTTAGACGATTCAATTTTGAGTGATAATCAACAAGAAATGTAAATGACTTGAAATTAAAGGAAAGTAATAAAGTGCAAGGAAATTAAAGTGCTGAAAATTAAAGTACAAGAATATAAATTGCAAGGAATGGAAAGTAAAAGAAAGTAAAGTGCTAGAAAATAAAGTGTAGAAAATGTAAATAACCATAAAGTAAATAAAAGAAAGAAAGATAAAATAAACATTGGGATCAAGAGATATCGCATTCTCCGGATTAATTGATTTCATCTCATCTTTAATCATGCAACTCATTGACCTCTTGGCAATCATGATTGATTAAGCCCCAATTCCTTGGTGACTCAATCTCTCAAATCTTGATCAATAGCCAATTCCTTGGTCTAATTGCTCATGAGAAGAGATGAAAAATGGTCCCTGATTATACCACACATCATCATAGGCCCAAGTAGAAGGAGGATTATATGTCACCATATCTAAACACCAAACCCAAATCCTACTCAAGTGTGAGAAAGAATTTCAAGCATGGTTTTATGTTTCCTCTTCCAAGGTTCCCATAAAACCCAAATACATTCAATCTCTTTTCCAAGATAATTGAATGCTAGAATGAAGAACGAAATCCCTTATAGTAAATCAAAGAAAGATGAAGAGAAGAAGAAGAATAAAAACAATCAATCCATTGAAAAACAATAGAGCTCTCTTTCCCAATAGTAAGAGTTAGTAATTCATAACTAAATTATATACAAGGCAAGAAAGAAAAGAGGAAAAATTGATGGTGAACGGAGAGGGTCTTAAGACTTCCCCCAATCCAGCATGCCTAATTCTATGAAGGTTGGAGGCTGCAGGGAGAAGTTGGTGTGTCATTCCAAGTGCCACTCCCACTTGATTTTGCCCTTTGGAGTACGACCCACTTTGCAATGTTGAAAGTATGGAGTTTCTTGGGCCTTAAAATGAATGTCCACTATAAAGTGTTATATATTGTTGGAAAGTCCTAGATATTAGCTTTCCAACGATTTTAGAATCAACTCATTTAGATCTTTGTAGCTCATGTTATGCCCATTTGAAGGTGAAGAGGTCAGTCTGTCAGGTAGCCCAGCATGCCACGCCCACTTCTGGCGTGCCACGCCCCATATGTTGTGAAGCTGGTGTGCCACACCTCAATGATGCACCAAAATCTCTTCTCTGGCCATTAGAAATGGTGTGCCATGCCTAGAATTCCAAGTGGCACGCCCATTATGAAAATAGAGCTGGCGTGCCACGCCTTCGATATCAAGTGGCATGCCCAGGTTTTACAATGCTAAATTAATGGCCTTTTTTACCTCCCGTTTTAACCTTCACCCTAGAGTGTTATATATCGTTGGAAAGCTCTTGATGTCAGCTTTCCAACGCCACCAAGATCACATCATTTAAACCTCTATAACTCAATTTATGTTCCTTTGAATATGAAGAGGTCAGGCTGATAACTCTGCAGTGACGTGTTTTGCTCCCTGTGATTTCGGGGTCAATATCTCCCCCAATTTCAGTGTCCATCATAAAATGTTATATATGTTTGGAAAGCACTGGATGTCTACTTTCTAATGGCACTATAATCACCCCATTAGAAGTTGTGTAGCTCAAGATATCTTCATTTGAATGAGAGGATGTCAGGCTAGCATATGCCCCAGCGTGCCACGCCCACTTCTTGGCGTGCCACGCCAATAGTGGGGCTCAAAATCACTCCTCTGTAACATAAGCCTGGCGTGCCACGCCCAAGACACCAAGTGGCACTCCCTCTTTGAGATCTTGACTTCACAACTTGGCGTGCCACGCCCAAAGCACCAAGTGGCACGCCCATTATTGAGAATTGGTTTAAAAAGCTTGGTGTGTCACGCCCAGAACTCCAAGTGGCACGCTGATGAGCGGATAATTTGTATGCTTTTTGGCATTGTTTTTAGTATGTTTTTAGTATGATATAGTTAGTTTTTAGTATATTTTTATTAGTTTTTAGTTAAAATTCACTTTTCTGGACTTTACTATGAGTTTGTGTGTTTTTCTGTGATTTCAGGTATTTTCTGGCTGAAATTGAGGGACCTGAGCAAAAATCTGATTCAGAGACTGAAAAGGACTGCAGATGCTGTTGGATTCTGACCTCCCTGCACTCGAAGTAGATTTTATGGAGCTACAGAAGCCCAATTGGCGCGCTTTCAACGGCGTTGGAAAGTAGACATCCTGGGCTTTCCAGCAATATATGATAGTCCATACTTTGCCCAAGATTTAATGGCCCAACCCGGCGTACAAAGTCACCCTCAGAAATCCCAGCGTTAAACGCCGGAACTGGCACCAAAATGGGAGTTAAACGCCCAAACTGGCACAAAAGCTGGCGTTTAACTCCAAGAAGAATCTCTACACGAAAATGCTTCAATGCTCAACCCAAGCACACACCAAGTGGGCCCGGAAGAGGATTTTTATGTCATTTACTCATTTCTGTACACCTTAGGCTACTAGTTTTCTATAAGTAGGACCTTTTACTATTGTAAAAAAGAAGGAGAGCTTTTGGATCTTTATATCTTTTGATCACTTTAGATCTTTAGATCATTGGGAGGCTGGCCATTCGGCCATGCCTAGACCTGACCTTGTTCTTATGTATTTTCAACGGTGGAGTTTCTACACACCATAGATTAAGGTGTGGAGCTCTGCTGTACCTCGAGTATTAATGCAATTACTATTGTTCTTCCATTCAATTCCGCTTGTTCTTTATCCAAGATATCACTTGTTCTTTAACTTGATGAATGTGATAATCCGTGACACTCATCATCATTCTCACCCATGAACAAGGTGACTGACAACCACTCTTGTTCTACAAGTGATCAAGGCTTTAGTGAATATCTCTTGGATTCCTGATTGCACGATGCATGGTTGATCGCCTGACAACCGAGTGCTCGTCTGACAAATGAGCCAGCCATTCCGTGAGATCAGAGTCTTCGTGGTATAGGCTAGAACTGATGGCGGCATGCTTAAGCTTGCCATGGAAAGGAGTAAGAAGGATTGGATGAAGACAGTAGGAAAGCAGAGAGACGGAAGGGAAGGCATCTTCATGCGCTTATCTGAAGTTCCTACCAATGAATTACATAAGTATCTCTATCTTTATCTTTTATGTTATTTTCGTTCATCACCATATCCATTTGAGTCTGCCTGACTAAGATTTACAAGGTGACCATAGCTTGCTTCATACCAACAATCTCCGTGGGATCGACCCTTACTCACGTAAGGTATTACTTGGACGACCCAGTGCACTTGCTGGTTAGTTGTGTGAAGTTGTAGTGATCACAATTTCGCGCACCACACGCCCAACTTTATTTGCTTGTTTTGTGCTCTTTTTGCTTCTTTTTTCACCTGAAATTTAACACAAATCATTTTAAAGCAATGTACCACAATATATATCATTTGTTCCATGAAATTGCATTGATTCAATAGGATTGTGTTCTTTTTATGGTCCTTTTAGACAGGAAAAAGGGTACATGATGCATTGTCATCACAACACCAAACTTAAACTTTGCTTGTTCCCAAGCAAATAAATAATCATGCAATAGATTTTGACAAACCAAGGTGAGAAGTGTGGCAATTTTTATGTTCATTGTTGGCTAGTTTCTTATGCATGCTACAATCACAAAAGACATTCAAATGATTGATGCTTCTATCTAGCTCATTTTATTAAATCTTTTTCTTTATGTTCCTTCCTTGAAGCAATCTTTTCATTCTTTTCTTACCTTAGCTTTTTGGGTGCTTTGCACCATGTGTTGAAAGCTACGACTCTAAATACTTTGTTTTCAAGTATTACCACTTGATACATAAGCACCACAAGCATTTAATTAAATGACTCTTTAAGCTCATTTGTTTCTTTTCTTTACTCTCTAATCATTGATGCTTAGAGCCTTGAGCTTTGAGGGAGTGCTTTTACACTTGAGCCTAGCCTTGACTCTAAGTGTTTTATTTTCAAGCTTTTTGCTTGATACATAAACACCACAAGTACTTAACAAATGAATTGTCATTGATACTCAGAGCCTTCAGCTTTCTCATTCTTTCCCTTTTCTTTTTCTTGCCTTATTTGCATTTTGCTTCTTCAAGATTTTCATGATTTCAAAAATTTCATAAAATGTCCTAGATGAAAAATTCAATTAAATAAATTCCAATGCAATTGAGCAACAATAATCATGCTAGCTTCCCAATAGTTATAAGCTCATACTAACTTCTTCTTTAATGACCTTGTTTGTTTATGATCATGAGTCTAAATTGCTTTGAACTTACAAAATTGAAGATGGTAGTCATAATATCACAGCAACATATTCCAATTCAAAAATCAAGCTATGCTTATTTACAAGGAGCAATCACACATGCATACAAGGAAATAGAAGACAATCATGCAATTTAAAAATACTGGAAACAAATAAGAGGACAAGAAACTTTACCACCTTGTAGTTCATCTTCATTGTTGTTGTCACTTTCCTCCTATTCTTTCCCTTACCACACCAAACTTAGAATGATTGCTTGTCATTAAGCAACAAATAAAATAATGGTGATGGGGTTTATGATAGTTCATGAATGTCTTAAACAATAGAGTGTTAGTAGTACATATGTTTAAGCAAGCAAAATTAAGAATCACAATAAAGGCATAAGAAAGAAATAGAGGCAATATGATTGCATTAATAAGTGGTGTGCATGGTACATAGCATGAAAAATAAGTGGCAACACCAAACTTAGTGTGACACTTTCATTTTAGCATGATGCAAGTACCTTGATGAGCGGATATTTTATACGCTTTTTGGGGATAATTTCATGTAGATTTTAGTATGTTTTAATTAGTTTTTAATAGAATTTTATTAGTTTTTAGGCAAAATCATATTTCTAGACTTTACTATGAGTTTGTGTATTTTTCTGTGATGTCAGGTATTTTTTAGCTGAAATTGAGGGAGCTGAGCAAAAATCTGAGTTAAGCTGAAAAAGGACTGCTGATGCTGTTGGATCCTGACCTCCCTGCACTCGGAATGAATTTTTTGGAGCTACAGGAGTCCAATTGATGCGCTCTCAATTGGGTTGGAAATTAGACATCCAGGGCTTTCCAGAAATATATAATAGTCCATACTTTGCGCAAAGATAGATGATGTAAACTAGCATTCAACGCCAGTTCCATGTTGCAGTCTGGCGTCCAGCGCCAGAAACAGGTTACAAGTTGGAGTTCAATGCCCAAAACATGTTACAACCTGGCGTTCAACTCCAGGAACAGCTCAAGCACGTGAGAGGCTTAAGTCTCAGCCCCAGCACACACAAGTGGGCCCCAGAAGTGGATTTCTACACCAATTATCTTAGTTTACTCATTTTCTGTAAACCTAGGTTACTAGTTTACTATTTAAACAACTTTTAGAGACTTATTTTGTACCTCATGACATTTTCAGATCTGAACTACATACTCTTTGACGGCATGAATATCTAAACTCCATTGTTGGGGGTGAGGAGCTCTGCAGCGTCTCGATGAATTAATGCAATTACTTATATTTTTCCATTCACATATGCGTGTTCCTATCTAAGATGTTCATTCGCGCTTAATTATGGAGAAGGTGATGATCCGTGACACTCATCACCTTCCTCAACCCATGAACGTGTGTCTGACAACCACCTTCATTCTACATCAGATTGAATGAATATCTCTTAGATTCCTTAATCAGAATCTTCGTGGTATAAGCCAGAGTGACGGCGGCATTCATGAGAATCCGGAAAGTCTAACCTTCTCTGTGGTATTCCGAGTAGGATTCCGGGATTGAATGACTGTGACGAGCTTCAAACTCCTGAGGGCTGGGCATTAGTGACAGACGCAAAAGAATCATTGGATTCTATTCCAACCTGATTGAGAACCGACAGATGATTAGCCGTGCCGTGACAGAGCATCTAGACCATTTTCACTAAGAGGATGGGAAGTAGCCATTGACAACAGTGACACCCTACATAGAGCTTGCCATGGAAGGAACTTTGTAATTATGTTATTGAGTTGAATATTATATTACAGGGATTCAGAGGACAAAGCATCTCCAAAACCCCAACATATTCTCCATTACTGCATTACAAGTAATTAATTCACACTCTTTTATTTTTCTAATAATTCAACTGATAATTTTAATTGAAATCCTGACTAAGAATAATAAAATAAATATAGCTTGCTTTAAACCAATAATCTCCGTGGGATCGACCCTTACTCACGTAAGGTATTACTTAGACGACCCAGTGCACTTGCTGGTTAGTTGTGCGGATTGCAAGAGTGTGATTGCAATTTCGTGCACCAAGTTTTTGGTGCCGCTGTCGGGGATTGTTCGAGTTTGAACAACTAAAGGTTTATTTTATTACTTAGATTAGGAATAATTTATTTTTGTTGCTATAGAGTTATTAAATTCTGAGTCCTTTATTCCCTTTTCAAAAAAAATTTCAAAAAAATTATTTTCCTTTATCACAATTTTAATTTTTCGTGAGTTTAGTGTTTTGTTCTAAGTTTGGTGTCAACTACATATTTTATATCTTCCCTTTAAATTTTCGAATTTGTGCTCTTTGAGCTTTAAGTTGTTCTTGTTGATTTTTCTTGTTGATCTTTAATTTTTCTTGTTCTGTGTCTTTTCTTGTTTCACTTGTGTTTTTCCAAAACATTAGTCTTCCAAAAGGAATATACCTATTCAGAACAAGTGTTACGTTTACTGCCCAATTGGCTAGAGCGTTGGTCTATGTTCTTGGTAATTGGGTATCTTCTTTTTAAAATCTTTTTCAAAAAATAATTTTTCTTGATTTAATCTTGTGCCAAACTTTAAGTTTGGTGTTTTCTTGTTAATTTTAATATAATTTTCGAAAATTACTTTGATTTTCTAAAATTTTTAAGTTTGGTGTTCTTTCTTTTGTTCTTGGTGTTCTTGTGAATCTTCAAAGTGTTCTTGAGTTTTCTTTGTGTTTTGATCCTAAAATTTTTAAGTTTGGTGTTCCTTGGTGTTTTCCCTCCAAAATTTTCGAAAACAAGGAGCATTATTTATTTTATTTTATTTTATTTTATTATTTTGAAGATAAATTTTTATTTTTAATAAAATAAATAATATCAACATACATATCATCTCCCTTGATCCATCATGGAACTAAGTGGAAAAGAACAGTCCAGAAGGACTCTGGGGTCATATGCTAACTCCACTACTGCTTCATATTGGAGTAGTATATGTATACCCTCCATTGGAGTTAGTAGTTTTGAGTTGAATCCTCAGCTCATTATCATGGTGCAGCAAAGTTGCCAGTATTTCGGTCTTCCACAAGAAGAACTTATAGAGTTTCTGGCCCAGTTTTTACAAATTGCTGACACAGTACATGATAAGGAGGTAGATCAGGATGACTACAGGCTATTACTGTTCCCATTTGCTGTAAAAGACCAAGCTAAGAGGTGGTTAAATAACCAAACTAAGGACAGCATAAAGACATGGAAACAGCTATCAGAAAAATTCCTGAATCACTATTTTCCTCCAAAACGGATGACACAGCTAAGGCTAAGCATCCAAGGCTTCAAACAAGGAGATAATGAATCCCTTTATGATTCCTGGGAGAGATACAGAGAGATGCTAAGAAAATGCCCCTCTGGAATGTTTTCAGAATGGGTGCAATTAGACATCTTCTACTATGGGCTTACAGAAAGAGCTCATATTTCTCTAGACCACTCAGCTGGTGGATCTATACACATGAGAAAGACAATAGATGAAGCTCAAGAGCTCATTGATACAGTTGCCAGAAATCAGCATCTGTACCTAAGTAGGGAATCTTCCATCAACAAAGAGGCTAAAACAGTAACTGCTGAATTTAGTCCTGCAGATCAAGCTGCTGAATTCAATCAGCAATTAGATTTTCTAACAAAATAGTTAGCCGAATTCAAGGAGATACTACAAGAAACAAGAATGGCTAACAAAAATATGGAAGTACAGTTGAAGCAAACAGAACAGCAGTTATCAAAACAAATAACAGAAGAATGCCAAGCAGTTCAATTAAGAAGTAGAAAGATATTAAATACCTCACTTCAAGGTAGCAGGAAGCTAAGAAATGAGCAAACCACCCAAAATCCATCTGAGGACAGTTAGAGCCCAGAGAGGAATAACTCTAGCGTTTAAAAGCCAGAAAATGGGTGGAAAACTGGCGCTGAATGCCAAGACCATGCTCAGTTCTGGCGTTCAACGCCAGAAACAAGCAATGAATTGGCATTGAATGCCCAAAGGAAGCACAGTTCTGGCGTTCAAATGCCAGAAACAGATAAGGAGCTGGCGTCTAACGCCACTCCTGCTTCCACCCCTGGCACTCAAATGCCAATGGGAGATCAGACACATACAAGTGCGGATAACAACCCTTCTAAAAAGGCTTCTCAACCCACATCTGTAGGCAATAAACCTACAGCAACTAAGGTTGAGGAATATAAAGCCAAAATGCCTTATCCTCAAAAACTCTGCAGGATAAGCAATTTGCCCGCTTTGCAGACTATCTCAGGACTCTTGAAATAAAAAGTCCGTTTGCAGAGGCACTTGAGCAAATACCCTCTTATGCCAAATTCATGAAAGAGATCTTAAGTCATAAGAAGGATTGGAGGGAAACTGGGAAAGTTTACCTCACTGAAGAATGCAGTGTAGTCATTCTGAAAAGCTTACCTGAGAAGCTTAAGGATCCGGGAAGCTTTATGATACCATGCACATTAGAAGGTACTTGTACTAAGCAAGCTCTATGTGATCTTGGGGCAAGTATTAATCTAATACCTGCAGCTACTATCGAAAAGCTTGGGTTGACTGATGAAGTTAAACCAACCCGGATATGTCTTCAACTTGCTGATGGCTCCATTAAATACCCATCAGGCGTGATTGAAGACATGATTGTCAAAGTTCGGCCATTTGCCTTTCCCACTGACTTTGTGGTGCTTGAAATGGAGGAGCACAAGAGTGCAACTCTCATTCTGGGAAGACCTTTCCTAGCAACTGGCCGAACCCTCATTGATGTTCGAAAAGGGGAAGTAACCCTGAGAGTCAATGAGGATGAGTTCAAGTTGAATGTTGTCAAAGCCATGCAGCATCCAGACACCCAAAATGATTGCATGAGCGTTGATATTATTGACTCTCTGTGTAGTTGCCTAAAGGGTTGATCAGTTCCTCTTGGCTCCATCTATCTTTGATTGCTTTGATTTTGATGCATAGTCTTGTTATAGCTTCCATTCTTTTCAACAAAATTAGAACCAAACTCAAAGCGAGAGGGGTGAGAATTCATAGTAATTAATAAAAATTAAAAACAAAAATAAATAAACAAGCAAAATAATTTTTTTTATTATTTACAATAACCAATAATAAGGCACACGTTTGCAATTCCCCGGCAATGGCGCCATTTTGACGTTAGGATTTTTGCCAGTATAGGATTTCATAAAAACAGTCGCGTTGTAGATATAGTCTTTAAACTGATAAAAATCCCTTCGTACAAACGTTTTGGGTGTCACAAGTAACAAACCCTTTTAAAAATTGTTAACCGAGTATTCAAACCTCGGGTCGTCTTCTCAAGGAACTGCGAGGAAGTATGTTCTTATTATTGGTTATAAAGGTTGTAATCGGGGTTTAGAAGGTGAGAAGCAAGTAATTTAAATGATGAGTGAATTAAATGGCAATTAAAAATAAATAATAATTGTAAAACAACTTTTGGCAAGATAAGGGAATTTAGAGGTCTAGCTTAGTTATCTCTCTCAACTATAATAAAAGTTGAATCTAAACTCCACTTGGTCAACCTTTACCAGGGCAAAGGAAAGTCAAGAGACTAATTAAATTGACCTTTAAATCCTAATTATTTCCTAAGAAAAGGTTGGGATTATTTAGGTTCAGCTCAATTAGCAAGATAACGATTATTAATTACGTTGAGTTTAATAACTATTGAGTTATTAAATTCTTAATCAAAACCAAAAGGGAAAAAAAAGTAAAATTGCTGGAATAATAAAAATATCCTTAGATGAGAAGCAATGGCAATTTAATTCAAAGAGAATAATTATAAACTGAAAATACCTCAATTATCATTAAATAAAAATGTCATCAACAGCCAATTGGGCAACATCAATCAAACATAATAAAGGCTTCAGAGTAATCAAAATATAAAAGAGAAATTAAATAGTAAAAAGGAATATTAAACCTGGATCGAGAGTCACTCTAGAAAGAGAAGTCCTAAATTCTAAGAGAGAGAGAGAGGAGAGAACCTCTCTTTCCAAAACTACATCTAAAACATGAAAAGTAAATTATGAGAGCATGCTTATGAATGGATGCATTTCCCCCACTTTATAGCCTCTAATCTATGTTCTCTGGGCCGAAAACTGGATCAGAAATAGCCCAGAAATCACTTCCAGTGCTTTCTGGTCCGTACAGGTCGCAGAAAAGTGACGCAGCCGCGTTGTCCACGCGACCGCGCGGATTGGGTGTTGGCTAGGTCACGCGTCCACGTGACCCATGCGTTCGCGTCACCTGGCATCGAGGCAACTATGGCAAATTATATATCAAATCGAAGCCCCGGACGTTATCTTTCCAACGCAACTAGAACCGCGTCATTTGGACCTCTGTAGCTAAAGTTATAGCCATTTGAGTGCGAAGAGGTCAGGCTGGATAGCTTAGCAGTTTTTCCAACTTCTTGCATTCCTTCCACTTTTGCATGCTTCCTTTCCATCCTCCAAGCCATTCTTGCCCTGTAATCTCTGAAATCACTTAACACACATATCAAGGCATCTAATGGTGATAAGAGAGGATTAATAATAAGCAAATATAAGTCCAAAGAAGCATGTTTTCAATCAAAGCACATAATCAGGAAGGAAATATAAAACCATGCAAATAGTATGAATAAGTGGGTAAAGAGTAGATAAAAACCACTCAATTGAGCACAAGATAAATCATAAAATAGTGGTTTATCATTCATAATGAAAAAAATGAACTGGTTCCTACAAGAACAGTTACAGGGTGGCGTATGTGTATTGATTATAGAAGGCTCAATACAGCTACCAGAAATATCATTTTCCTTTACCATTCATAGACCAGATGCTAGAAAGACTAGCAGGTCATGAATACTATTGCTTCCTGGATGGATATTCAGGTTATAATCAAATTGCAGTAGATCCAAAAGATCAAGAGAAAACAGCATTCACATGTCCATCCGGAGTATTTGCATACAGAAGGATGCCATTTGGCTTGTGCAATGCACCTGCAACCTTTCAAAGGTGCATGCTCTCAATTTTCTCTGATATGGTGGAAAAATTTCTGGAAGTCTTCATGGATGACTTTTTCAAAGGTATTCCGAGTAGGATATGGAATGGGATGACTGTGACGAGCTTCAAACTCGCGACTGTAGGGCGTGGTGACAGACGCAAAAGGATAGTAAATCCTATTCTTGTACGATCGAGAACCAACAGCTGATTGTGAAAAATTGTAGAGGACCTTTTTCACTGAGAGGACAGGAAGTAGCCATTGACAACTGTGAGACCCAACATAAAGCTTGCCATAGAAAGGAGTGTGAAGGCAGTAGGAAAGCAGAGATTTAGAAGGAGCAACGCATCTCCATACGCTTATCTGAAATTCCCACCAATGATTTACATAAGTATCTCTATCTTTATTTTATGTTTTTTTATCTTTTAAATTATTAAAACTCCATAACCATTTGAATCCACCTGACTGAGATTTACAAGGTGACCATAGCTTGGTTCAAGTCGACAATCTCTGTGGGATCGACCCTTACTCACGTAAGGTTTATTACTTGGACGACCTAGTGCACTTGCTGGTTTGTTGTGCGAAGTTGTGAAAAAGAGTTGAGATTACAATTGTGCGTACCAAGTTATTGGCACCATTGAGATCACAATTTCGTGCACCATCGGCCAAGTGAGAACCAAACTCACCGCCGGACTTCTACAAAATCGGCAAGATGAAAAGCGACAGAATAATGCAAGAAGTTATAAAAAGCGATCCATGAATAGAGACCTGACGAGGTCTGAAACAAAAAATGGATTGCTATAAATAACTTAGAATGGACCGACATAAAAGAACTCGGACCAGATCAAAGCGACAAAAAGTTATAAAAAGTAATCTCTAAAAAGATGCCTGGCCAGCCCTAGAAAGAGGAGTACTAGAAATAACTTAGAAGGGACCGACATGATGAAGTCGGCCCGACAAAGCTACAAAAAGTTATAAAAAGTAAATCCATAAAGATACCTAACAAGGTCCAAATAAAATGGATTACTAGAAATAAGTTAGAAGGGACCAAGACGAAGAAGTCGACCCAAGCCGATTAAAGCGACAGAGTTATGAAAAAGTAAATCCATAAAAAAGAGATCCAACAAGGTCTGAATAAAAATGGATTACTAGAAATAACTTGAGGAGATCCGACAAGAAAAAAAATTGACCAACAGAAAGCGTGCGCTAAAAAGGGACACAGCTTTGCCCAAAAAGCCACGACTCCATGACAAGGCTATCAAAATTGTTCAGACTGACTAAAAAGTGTTCTACGAGAACACTAAAATGTCGTCGGACAAGTTAGCCCCAAGGACTACCTCGACCAAACAGAAAGTGGACGAAACTATAAGTGATCAAAAGAGGTCGGACAACAAAGTACCAACACTCTACAAAGATCCACAAAAGGGACAAAAACATCTCGCAAACGGGCAGAGAAAGGCTAGGAATGCTTTGCTGAAAGGTACGAAGTCTTTAAAAAAAGACACTACTTAAAACGCAAGAGCACAAATCAAAACGGTGCTAAAAGGTCATCCAAACAAACTATAAAAGGGTTCCCCATCAGAACACTACCTAAAAAGTTGTTGGATTATGACTAAAAAGCCCGAACAGTGAAGACAAACAAATCAGAAGAAGACTGAAAAGCCCCCTCAACAAACTAAAAGGGGAAATACCAGACTCGAACAAGGAGAAACTACTCAAAGTCAGGATGCTTGAGCACGACTTCCCCAAAGAGACCGAAGCTTTGAAAGGACGATCTCATGGAAAGGTCCGAACTCAAGCAGGGGCACTGTTCATGCATTGGTTCGAGCTATAAAGGACCGGGTTGGCCGACCTCTTATAAGGTTGGCCCATGACCGACCTCTTAGAAGGTTGGCCCATGACCGACCTCTTGGAAGGTTGGCCCATTACCGACCTCTTCTAAAAGAGCTCAGCCAAATCGCCATAAGAGGCCCAAGCAGGCCCAAATGAAAGGACACAGCCCAAATCTAAAGGCGGCAAAGCCTAAAGAAAGATAAGGCGGTTCCCCTTAAAGATAAGATTACTTCACTCAAATATAAGATAAGATAACTATCTTATCCCCAGAAAGGTCACTCCACACTATTATAAATACACTGGAGCACCCAGGTATAACTCATACTCTGACTCTACTAAAAAACCTACTTAATACCCTTGCTAACTTAAGCATCGAAGTTCCTTGCAGGTACCACCGCCCTCCAGTGACAAAGAATCAGCACCACCACCAAGTCCAACAAGTCGGACACGGCGGCTCCGGCCACCATCATCAAGTCGGACTCAACAGCACCGACCAGTATAGAAGATCTCATCCGAGATTGACCTACAGTTTCAGGTAACACTCGGAATAGTAACAGTGCCCACATATCAAACATATAATGTCCCGGGAAGGCCAAAGGCGATCCTAGAACTCCGACACTCAGATTCATGTCTTAAAGTTTGTAAATATAAAACCAAAAATAGGGTAGATTATCTAAGGATTCTTGATTCTATATCAATTCTAACTTAATCCCTAAAATCATCGCCTGTCCTCCAATCCTCCGATTACCAATAGAACCACACAGACAAACAAAATAGACAAAGCAAACACAAGTAGTATACAGGTACAGCAAGAAAATTATATAACGAGTAAGCATAGTAATTTCACAAAGGCAATCCCAAATAACGCAAACTCAAACAAGTCAAACAGAGGCCTATGATGGATGCCTTTCCTACTGCCCATTGATATCAATTGTCGGTTACATAGCCAGCCCGACATGTCCTGGTAGCTAACCATGGATAGAACACCAAACACGGAGCAAGTGGGACAACGCTGCAACCCTTGCATCTTACCCGCATACCCGAAGCAGGGTACAACTTAACTCTGCCTCTTACCCAGGTGGTGTTACAGTTCTTGACTCAGAGCAAGCGGCGATAGAACACAGCCCTCTCATCTTACCCAAAGCCTCAAAATCTCCTGGAGTAAGTAGATAACACCACTACATCTTACTCAGCTTATAGACTCTTATTCGGAGCAAGTGGATGATGCATGAAAACTTGTCTCTCAACAAATTTCCTTCGGCAAGTATACCGAATTGTCGTCAAGTAATAACTCACAAAAGAGTTTGGTCGAATCCCATAGAGATTAATGGATTAAGCAATCAATGGTTAATTGATTATCCTAGTTAGACGAATCATATTGGAGTGATAAGTAACAAGGAAAGGTAAATGGCATAAAAGTAAAAAAAGCAATAAAGTGCAGAAAAGTAAAATGGCAAGAAAAGTGAATGTAAGAACTAAAAATAAAATGAACATTGGGATCAAGAGATATTGCAATCCTCTGGATCAAGTTCATTCTCATCTCTTCCTCAATCAATGCATTCATTGATCTCCTTGGCAATCTTAAGTGATTGGATCCCAATTCCTTGGCAATCCAATCTCTCTAAGCTTGAACAATTTCCCAATTCATTGATTTAATTGCTCATGGGAAGAGATGAAGTTTGGTCACTGATTATACCACACACATTCATAGATCAAAGTATTGGGAGGATTACATGTCACTATATCCATCCAACCCCCAACCTAATCCAATGTGAGAGAGCATTTCTAGCATAATCTCCTCATCCGTTTTCCAAGGCTCAGAGGAGATCCAAGTATGAGCAATTTCTCTTCCGAGACAATTACCCAATTGGATGAAGATCGAATGCTCTCTAGTAAAATCAAGAGAAAAGAAAGAAGAAGAAGAATAAGAACTACAATTGATCCATTGAATCACAATAGAGCTCTCTAACCCAATGAAAAGAGTTAGTTGATCATTGCTCTACCAAAATAGAAAAGAAAGAAAGTGTAGAAAAATAAAGATGAAGATTAAAACTAGAATTGAAACTTCAAAGTTCATAAATGAAAATTACAACTAAAATGAAACTACTCCTAAGGAAGAAAATAAGAGAAAAGGAAGAAGAGTGGTTGAGGGGAGGGGTCCGAAGACCCACTCCCCTTGGAGTGTGCCAATTCACAGAAGTTCGAATTGGTCTTCACCCTCTTCCCCTTCCTTCAATTATCCGTTTCTCAATTCTCTTGACTGTAAAGACTAAGGCCTTTATATAGGCTCTCCTAAATTACAAAAATGAAATTAAAAGCAAATTACAATTAAATGAAAATTCCTATTCTAGATGCTTCTTGTGGCCTTGATTGGTTGACAATTGTGGGCTTGCTTGCTTGAGCTTTGAAGTGGACTTGAGAGGGAAGTGAATCAAGTTGAGGTCCAACTGCTTAGCGTTAATGCTGCCGTTAGCCACACTAACGCTACAAGTGTGGCGTTAGCCACACTAACGTTGCACTTGTTACCTATTGGTGTTTTTGGGGGTTAAAAGATGCCTCTTATTTGTGCTCCAATTTCATGCCCACTATAAACTATTATACATCTTTGGAAAGCTCTGAATATCAGCTTTCTAACGCAACTGGAATCACCTCAATTGGATCTCTATAACTCAAGTTATGCTCCTTTGAAGTTGACATGGTCGCTGGCATAGTCGCTAGCGTTACTGGAAAAAGTGAGTCACAATAACGCTAGCGATCAGGGATTCATTATTGCCAGGTTCTGGAGTTCAAACTTAATGTCCACTGATGAGCGGATAATTTATACGCTTTTTGGCATTGTTTTTAGTATGTTTTTAGTTTGTTTTAGTTAGTTTTTATTATATTTTTATTAGTTTTTATTTAAAATTCACTTTTCTGGACTTTACTATGAGTTTGTGTGTTTCTCTGTGATTTCAGGTATTTTCTGGCTGAAATTGAGGGACCTGAGCAAAAATCTGATTCAGAGGCTGAAAAAGGACTGCAGATGCTGTTGGATTCTGACCTCCCTGCACTCTAAGTAGATTTTCTGGAGCTACAGAAGCCCAATTGGGGCGCTCTTAATTGCGTTGAAAAGTAGACATCATGGGCTTTCCAGCAATATATAATAGTTTATACTTTTCCTGATATTTCATGCCCCAAACCTGCGTTCCAAATCAGCTCAAGACTGCCCGGTGTTTAACGCAGGAACTGGCACAGAAGTGGGAGTTAAACGCCCAAACTGGCACAAAAGCTGGCGTTTAACTCCAAAAAAAGTCTCTACACATAGAAGCTTCAATGCTCAGCCCAAGCACACACCAAGTGGGCCCGGAAGTGGATTTTTATGTCATTTACTCATTTTTGTAAACCCTAAGCTACTAGTTCTCTATAAATAGGACCTTTTGCTATTGTATTTTCATCTTGGTTCTTCTGGTTCCCTCTCTGGGGCCGAAGCCAATGATCACCATTGTCACTTATGTATTGTCAACGGTGGAGTTTCTACACACCATAGATTAAGGTGTGGAGCTCTGCTGTACCTCGAGTATTAATGCAATTACTATTGTTCTTCTATTCAATTCAGCTTATTCTTGTTCTAAGATATAACTTGTTCCTCACTTGATGAATGTGATGATCCGTGACACTCATCATCATTCTCACCTATGAACGTGTTCCTGACAACCACCTCCGTTCTATCTTAGATTGAGTGGATATCTCTTGGATTCCTTAATCAGAATCTTCATGTTATAAGCTAGAATTGATGGCGGCATTCTTGAGAATCCGGAAGGTCTAAACCTTGTCTGTGGTATTCTAAGTAGGATTCAAGGATTGAATAACTGTGAAGAGCTTCAAACTCACGATTGTGGGGCGTTAGTTACAGACGCAAAAGAATCACTGGATTCTATTCCGACATGATCGAGAACCGACAGATGAATAGCTGTGCTGTGACAGAGAGCATTGAACATTTTCACTGAGAGGACGGGACTGTAGCCATTGACAACGGTGATCCCCAACATACAGCTTGCCATGGAAAGGAGTAAGAAGGATTGAATGAAGATAGTAGGAAAGCAGAGAGACGGAAGGGACAAAGCATCTCCATACGCTTATCTGAAATTCTCACCAATGAATTACATAAGTATCTCTATCTTTATTTTATGTTCTATTTATCTTTTAATCATTAATCCTCCATAACCATTTGAATCCGCCTGACTGAGATTTACAAGATGACCATAGCTTGCTTCATACCAACAATCTCCGTGGGATCGACCCTTACTCGCGTAAGGTTTATTACTTGGACGACCCAGTGCACTTGCTGGTTAGTTGTGGGAAGTTGCGATAAAGAGTTGAGATTGCAATTGAGCGTACCATGTTGATGGCACCATTGATGATCACAATTTTGTGCACCAAGTTTTTGGTGCCGTTGCCGGGGATTGTTCGAGTTTGGACAACTGACGGTTCATCTTGTTGCTTATATTATGTATTTTTCTTCATAGTTCTTCAGAATGAATACTAGAGTTTCAAGGTGATGTTCATATCATCACAAAAAGCTGATTGATTCTCATCAATTTAGCTCTTGAATGTAATGTCCTGCTGACGCTTGGCTAGCCATGTCTAATCTTTTTAGACTAAAGCTTTAGACTAACATTGCATGATTCCTGGAATTCTTATTAAAAATT
>NC_029775.3:65810136-65816863 GCF_000817695.3 Arachis duranensis
TTAAGAATTTTGATATCCTTATTTTTCTTTCTCCACATAATTTTTGAAAAATCCAAAAAAAATTATAAAGTCATAAAAATCAAAAATATTTTATGTTTCTTGTTTGAGTCTAGTGTCTAATTTTAAGTTTGGTGTCCATTGCATGCTTTTAGTCTTCTAATTTTCGAAAATTACATGCATTGTGTTCTTCATTGATCTTCAAGATGTTCTTGATGATTTCCTTGCTCTGATCTTTAAATTCTCTTGTTTAGTGTGTTTTGTTGTTTCTCATATGCATTCTCAATTTGTTAGTGTCAATAATATACAAACTTTTAAGTTTGGTGTCTTGCATGCATTGTTTATTTGATCTTAGTTGCATTTTGATTATTCCTCATCATTAAAAATTCAAAAAATAATTTTTAATTTGTGTCTTTTCAAGTCAATAATACAGAGAATTGAAGATTCAGAACATGTAGCAGAGGAATTACACAGAAAAAGCTGGGCGTTCAAAACGCCCAGTGAGGAAGGAAACTGGCATTTAAACGCCAGCCAGGGTACCTGGCTGGGCATTTAACGCCCAAAAGGGTAGCATTTTGGGCGTTAAACGCCAGAATGGATACCATTCTGGGCGTTTAACGCCAGGATGGCACAAGAGGGAAGATTTTGTTTTTAATTCAAATTTTTTTTTCAAGTTTCCATAATTTTTCAAAATCAAATCTTTTTCAAATCATATCTTTTCAATCATATGTTTTCAAAATCAAATTCTTTCCATTTTTCAAAAATACTTGCTAACAATTAATGATTTGATTCAACATTTCAAGTATGTTGCCTTTTCTGTTGAGAAAGGTTTAATGTTTGAATCATATCTTTTCTTGTTAGCCAAGTCATTAATTTTAAAAATCAAATCTTTTTAAATTGTTTTTCAATCATATCTTTTCAATAACATCTTTTTCAAAATAGTTTTCAATCATATCTTTTTTATTTCTAATTTCAAAATCTTTTTCAAAAATCACTTAATCTCTTTCCCACTCTTAGTTTTCGAAAATCATCAATAAGTTTTCAAAATTCTTTTAAAAATCTTTTAATTTATTTTCAAAAATTCTTACCCTCTTCTCACATCCTTCTATTTAAGGACTAACACTCCTCCACAATCAATAATTCGAACTCTGTCTCTCTTGATAAGTTCGAATTCTTCTTCTTCTACCTCCTCCTTCTATTTTTCTTTTCCTCTGACATCTCAAGGAATCTCTATACTGTGACATAGAGGATTCCATATTTTCTTGTTCTCTTCTCTTTCATATGAGTAGAAACAAAGACAAAAGCATTCTTGTTGAGGCTGACCTTGAACCTGAAAGGACCTTGAAGCGAAAGCTAAGAGAAGCTAAAGCACTACTCTCTGTAGAGGACCTAACAGAAATCTTCAAACAAGAAGAAGACATGGCAGTCAAAAACAATAACAATGCCAACAATGCAAGGAAGGTGTTGGGTGACTTTACTGCACCTACTCCCGACTTATATGGGAGAAGCATCTCTATCCCTGCCATTGGAGCAAACAACTTTGAGCTTAAGCCTTAATTAGTTTCTCTAATGCAACAGAATTGCAAGTTCCATGGACTTCCATTGGAAGATCCTCATCAATTTTTAGCTGAATTCTTGCAAATCTGTGACACTGTCAAGACCAATGGGGTTGACCCTGAGGTCTACAGACTTATGCTATCCCTTTTGCTGTAAGAGACAGAGCTAGGATATGGTTGGACTCACAACCTAAAGAAAGCTTGAACTCTTGGGAAAAGCTAGTCAATGCCTTCTTGGCAAAGTTCTTTCCACCTCAAAAATTGAGTAAGCTTAGAGTGGAAGTCCAAACCTTCAGACAAAAGGAAGGTGAATCCCTCTATGAAGCTTGGGAAAGATACAAACAATTGATCAGAAGGTGTCCTTCTGACATGCTTTCAGAATGGAGCATCATAGGTATCTTCTATGATGGTCTGTCTGAACTGTCCAAGATGTCATTGGATAGCTCTGCTAGAGGATCTCTTCATCTGAAGAAGATGCCTGCAGAAGCTCAAGAACTGATTGAAATGGTTGCAAATAACCAATTCATGTACACTTCTGAAAGGAATCCTATGAAAAATGGGCCGAATAAGAAGAAAGGAGTTCTTGAGATTGATACTCTGAATGCCATATTGGCTCAGAACAAAATATTGACTCATCAAGTCAATATGATTTCTTAAAGTCTGTTTGGAATGCAAGCTGCACCAGGCAGTACTAAGGACGCTTCATCTGAAGAAGAAGCTTATGATCATGAGAACCCAACAATGGAAGAGGTGAATTACATGGGAGAACCCTGTGGAAACACCTATAATCTTTCATGGAGAAATCATCCAAATCTCTCATGGAAGGATCAACAGAGACCTCAACAAGGTTTCAACAACAATAATGGTGGAAGAAATAGGTTTAGCAATGGCAAGCCTTTTCTATCATCTTCTCAGCAATAGACAGATAATTCTAAGCAGAGCCACTCTAACTTAGCAACCATGGTCTCTGATCTAATCAAAACCACTCAAAGTTTCATGACTGAAACAAGGTCCTCCATTAGAAACTTGGAGGCACAAATGGGTCAGCTGAGTAAGAAAGTTATTGAACTCCCTCCTAGTACTCTTCCAAGCAATATAGAAGCGAATCCAAAAGGAGAGTGTAAGGCCATCAACATGGCCGAAATTGGAGAGGAGGAAGAGGCAGTGATCGCCACTGAGGAAGACCTCAATGGACGTCCACTGACCTCTAATGAGTTTCCTAATGAGGAACCATGGGAATCTGAGGCTCATAATGAGACCATAAATATTCCATTGGATTTACTTCTGCCATTCATGAGCTCTGATGAGTATTCTTCCTCTGAAGAGGACGAAGATGACACTGAAGAGCAAGTTGCTAAGTACCTTGGAGCAATCATGAAGATAAATGACAAGTTATTTGGTAATGAGACTTTGGAGGATGAACCCCCTTTACTCACCAAAGAACAGGATGACTTGACTAGGCAGAGATTACCTCAAAAGAGACAGGACCCTGGAAAGTTCTCAATACCTTGTACAGTAGGCACCATGACCTTCAAGAAGGCTCTGTGTGACCTAGGGTCAAGCATAAACCTCATGCCTCTCCCTGTAATGGAGAAGCTAGGGATCTTTGAGGTACAAGCTGCAAGAATCTCACTTGAGATGGTAGACAATTCAAGAAAATAAGCTTATGGACTTTGTAGAGGATGTTCTGGTGAAAATTGAAGACCATTACATCCCTGCTGATTTCATAGTCCTAGAGACTGGGAAGTGCATGGATGAATCCATCATCCTTGGCAGACCCTTCCTAGCCACAGCAAAGGCTGTGATTGATGTTGACAGAGGAGAATTGATCATTCAAGTGAATGAAGAATCCCTTGTGTTTAAGGCATATCCTTCTGTAACTATGGAGAGGAAGCATGAAGAGCTTCTCTCAAAACAAAGTCAAACAGAGCCCCCACAGTCAAACTCTAAGTTTAGTGTTGGGAGGCCACAACCAAATTCTAAGTTTGGTGTTGAACCCCAACATTCAAACTCTAAGTTTGGTGTTAGGAGGTTCCAACATTGCTCTGAACATCTGTGAAGCTCCATGAGGGCCCACTGTCAAGCTACTGACATTAAAGAAGCGCTTGTTGGGAGGCAATCCAATGATATATTTATCTATTTTCCTTTTGTTATTTTATGTTTTCGGTAGGTTGATGATCATGTGAAGTCACAAAATCAATTGAAAAAGCAAAAACAGAATGAAAAACAGAAAGAAAAATAGCACACCCTGGAGGAAAACCTGCTGGCGTTTAATTGCCAGTGAAGACAGCAAAATGGGCGTTTAACGGCAGAAAGGGGCACCAGACTGGCGTTCAACGCCAGAAATGGGCAAGAAGCTGGCGCTAAACTCCAGAAAATGGCAGCAGCCCGGCGTTTAACGCCAGGATTGGCAGAAGGGGCATTTTTGCACGCCACTTGGTGCAGGGATGAGTTATCCTTGACACCTCAGGATCTGTGGACCCCACAGGATCCCCACCTACCCTACCACTCTCTCTCTTCCTCACCCATTCACCAATCACCTCAATACCTCTTCCCCAAAATCCCCTCACCTATCAAATCTCACCATTCTCTTCACCAATCACATCCATCCTTCATAAAACCCCACCTACCTCACCTTCCAAATTCAAACCACTTTCCCTCCCAAACCCACCCATAATGGCCGAACCCTACCCCTCTCTCCACCCCTATATAAACCCTTCTTCACTCCTCCATTTTCACACAACCCAAACACTACTTCTCCCCCTTGGCCGAAACACAAAGCCCCCCTCCATCTCCTCTATTTCTTCTTTTTCTACTCTCTTCTTTCTTCTTTTGCTCGAGGACGAGCAAACCTTCTAAGTTTGGTATGGTAAAAGTGTTGCTTTTTGTTTTTTCATAACTATTTATGGCATCTAAGGCCAGAGAAACCTCTAGAAAGAGGAAACGGAAGGCAAAAGCTTCCACCTCCGAGTCATGGGAGATGGAAAGATTCATCTCAAGGGTGCATCAAGACCAATTCCATGAAGTTGTGGCCATGAAGAAGGTGATCCCCGAGGTTCCTTTCAAACTCAAAAAGAGTGAATATCCGGAGATCCAACATGAGATCCGAAGAAGAGGTTGGGAAGTTCTTACCAACCCCATTCAACAAGTTAGAATCTTAATGGTTCAAGAGTTCTATGCCAATGCATGGATCACCAAGAACCATGATCAAAGTGTGAACCCGGACCCAAAGAATTGGCTTACAATGATTCAGGGGAAATGCTTAGATTTTAGTCCGAAAAATGTAAAGTTGGCATTCAACTTGCCTATGATGCAAGGAGATGAACACCCCTACACTAGAAGGGTCAACTTTGATCAAAGGTTGGACCAAGTCCTTATAGACATTTGTGAAGAGGGCGCTTAATGGAAGAGAGATTCGAGAGGGAAGCCGGTTCAACTGAGAAGGCATGACCTCAAGCCCGTGGCTAGGGGATGGTTGGAGTTTATCCAACACTCAATCATTCCCACTAGCAACCGGTCCGAAATTACTATAGACCGGGCTATCAGGATTCATAGCATCATGATTGGAGAGGAAGTAGAAGTTCATGAGGTTATATCCCAAGAACTTTATAAGGTGGCGGACAAGTCATCTACCTTGGCAAGGTTAGCCTTCCCTCATCTCATTTGTCACCTCTGTAATTCAATTGGAATTAACATAGAGGGAGACATCCTCATTGATGAGGACAAGCCCATCACTAAGAAGAGGATGGAGCAAACAAGAGATCTCACTCATGGACATGAGGAAATTCCTCACCATGAAATCCCTGAGATGCCTCAAGGGATGCACCTTCCTCCACAAAACTATTGGGAGCAAATCAACACCTCCCAAGGAGAATTGAGTTCCAACATAGGACAACTAAGGGTGGAGCACCAAGAACATTCCATCCTCTTCCATGAAATTAGAGAAGACCAAAGAGTCATGAGAGAGGAGCAACAAAGGCAATGAAGAGACATTGAGGAGCTCAAGCACTCCACAAGATCTTCAAGAGGAAGAACAAGCCGCCATCACTAAGGTGGACCCGTTCTTTAATCTCCTTGTTCTTTATTTTTCTGTTTTTCGAATTTTTATGCTTATGTTTATCTATGTTTGTGTCTTATTACATGATCATTAGTGTCTTAGTGTCTATGCCTTAAAGTTATGAATGTCCTATGAATCCATCACCTTTCTTAAATGAAAAATGTTCTTAATTGAAAAAGAGAAGAATTGCATGAATTTCGAATTTTATAACAGATTAATTATTTTGATGTAGTGGCAATACTTTTGATTTCTGAATGTACGCTTGAACAGTGCATATGTCTTTTGAATTTGTTGTTCATGAATGTTAAAATTGTTGGCTCTTGAAAGAATGATGAAATAGGAGAAATGTTACTGAGGATCTGAAAAATCATAAAAATGATTCTTAAAGCAAGAAAAAGTAGTGAATTCAAAGTTAAAAAAGAGAGAGAGAGAGAGAGAAAGAAAAAGCAAGCAGAAAAAGCCAATAGCCCTTTAAACCAAAAGGCAAGGGTAATAAAAAGGATCCAAGGCTTTGAGCATCAGTGGATAGGAGGGCCTACAGGAATAATATCCTGGCCTAAGCGGCTAAACCAAGTTGTCCCTAACCATATGCTTGTGGTGTGAAGGTGTCAAGTGAAAACTTGAGACTGAGCGGTTAAAGTCATGATCCAAAGCAAAAAGAGTGTGCTTAAGAACCCTGGACACCTCTAATTGGGGAATCTAGCAAAGCTGAGTCACAATCTGAAAAGCTTCACCCAGTTATGTGTCTGTGGCATGTATGTATCCGGTGGTAATACTGAAAAACAGAGTGCTTTGGGCCATGGCCAAGACTCATAAAGTAGCTGTGTTCAAGAATTAACATACTTAACTAGGAGAATCAATAACACTATCTGAATTCTGAGTTCCTATAGATGCCAATCATTCTGAACTTCAAAGGATAAAGTGAGATGACAAAACTGTTCAGAGGCAAAAAGCTACTAGTCCCGCTCATCTAATTGGAGCTAAGTTTCATTGATAATTTGGAGTCTATAGTATATTCTCTTCTTTTTATCCTATTTGATTTTCAGTTGCTTGGGGACAAGCAACAATTTAAGTTTGGTGTTGTGATGAGCGGATAATTTATACGCTTTTTGGCATT
>NC_029775.3:65817023-65819084 GCF_000817695.3 Arachis duranensis
CTTTGTGATTTCAGGTATTTTCTGGCTGAAATTGAGGGACCTGAGCAAAAATCTGATTCAGAGGCTGAAAAAGGACTGCAGATGCTGTTGGATTCTGACCTCCCTGCACTCTAAGTGGATTTTCTGGAGCTACAGAAGCTCAATTTGGGCGCTCTCAATTGTGTTGGAAAGTAGACATCTTGGGCTTTCCAGAAATATATAATAGTCCATACTTTGCCCGAGATTTGATGGCCCAAACTGGCATTCCAAATAAGCTCAAGACTGCCCGGCGTTTAACGCCGGAACTGGCACAGAAGTGGGAGTTAAACGCCCAAACTGGCACAAAAGCTGGCGTTTAACTCCAAGAAAAGTCTCTACACATAGAAGCTTCAATGCTCAGCCCAAGCACACACCAAGTGGGCCCAGAAGTGGATTTTTATGTCATTTACTCATTTTTGTAAACCCTAAGCTACTAGTTTTCTATAAATAGGACCTTTTATCATTTGGAGCTCTACAACTCGTGTTACACTTCTTGAAAGGTGAAGAGGTCAGCTGGCCTTACTACAGGTTGATACCATGTTCATCTTTGCACTTTCGGGGCAGGTTTTCTCCCTCAAATTTAGTGTCCACCATGTAGTGCCATATATTCTTGAACAGCTCTGGGATCCTACTTTCCAATGCCACTGGAATCACCTCATTTGGAGCTTTGTGGCTCAAATTATTCTTGATTGAAGAAGGCATGGTCAGCCTGCTAGGTGAGATTTTTGCCTACGTTAACTTCCACGTTAACGTAGTTAACGTGGCCATTAACGTGGGTCTTTTTGCTTTGAAAACCTTAGTGGAGATCACCTTTTCCACTATCATTGGCATCTCCCTTTCCTTCCACATTAACTTCCACGTTAATGTAGTTAACATGGCCATTAATGTGGGTCTTTTTGCTTCGCAAACGTTAGTGGCACTCACTTTTTCCACTAATGTTGGCTTTTCCCTTTCCTTCCATGTTAGTTCCCACGTTAATGTAACTAACGTGGAGACTAATGATACTAGCATAACTTGATATGCTACGATTTAGGAAATTGCACGATCGGCAAAAATTTCTTCCGGCAAGTGCACCGGTTATCGTCAAGTAAAAACTCACAATAGAGTGAGGTCGAATCCCACAAGGATTGGTTGAGTGAGCAATTCGAATTAGAAGTGTGTTCTAGTTGAGCGGAATCAAGATTTAGATGAGACTTGCGGAATGTAAAATTGCATGAATTAAAGAGCGAGAAACTAAATTGCTGGAATTAAATGGGATGGGGGTGATTGCATGAATTTAAATTGCAGAATGTAAAGAGAAAGTGTAGATCAGAAATGGGGAGTTCATTGGGTGTTAGGAGATATTGAGATCTCCGAATCAAAACATTTTTATCTCTTCCTCAACCAATGCATTCATTGAATTTTGCTTGGCAATCTTATATGATTGGATCCCAATCCCTTGGCTCACCAATTCTCTCTAAAAACAAACAAATTCCCAATCCCTTGGTTTAAATGTTCATAAGAAGAGATGATGCTCGATCACTGATTATACCACACAGTTTCATGAACCACAATTTGGTAGGATTACATGTCACAATATCCATCCAAACCCCAATCCAATTCACTGTGAGAAAGCTTCTCTAGCATGAATCCTCCATTCCTTTCCCAAGGTTCCGAAGGATTCCAATTATGGTTAGTTTCTTTCCGAAGACAACTAACCAATGGAATTAGATCGAGAAACTTTCTAACAAAATTCAAGAGAAAAAATTGAAGAAGAAGATAAAACTATTATTGATTCATTGAATTACAATAAAGCTCCCTAACCCAATGAAAGGGGTTTAGCGAGTCATAGCTCTGAATTCAATTACAAAAAAAGTATGAAAACTAGAAAAATGATCAAAAGTCCTCCCTAACTTAAATTCTATCCTATTTATACAATTTCTAAATTGAGCTTCTGTTGTGTTCCTTGGGCTTTGAGGCCTTTCCTTGATTTCCTTTTGCTTTGGGTTTATGATCCAAAATCCTGATGAAGCTGCTGATCCAATTCTGTAACATTCATTGAGC
>NC_029775.3:65819533-65820881 GCF_000817695.3 Arachis duranensis
CTTCCTTGCCTAGCCTCTTCTTCCCTGAAATCATCCAAACAACTGCATCAAAGTCTTGCAAAATTTCATGAGAATTCTTCCATTCATAGCATTCAAGTAATATAACTAAAAACTCATGGAATTTGCATCAAAATTACACTGTTTGGATGATTCATTACTTTGTTGTTCATTTAACCATTCTTGGTTACTTTAAGCTCAAGAAAATGCATAAAACAACTAAAACTAACAGAAAAATGCTAGTGAAACTAGCCTAAGATGCCTTGGCATCACAACACCAAACTTAATACTTGCTTGTCCCTAAGCAAGTCCTGAGTTATTTGAGAAGAAAGTATGAAACAAAAAGCAATTGCCTTGGCTATATTAGCAAGCATTTGAAGTTCATTAGAAGGGTTTTATGCAGAAAGCTGCAGCATCACTTTTTCATTCTTATCAGGTAAGATTATCATTTTTTCATTGCATCCATTAAACACTGCTATGGCCTCTTGTTATTCTTATGTCCTTGGCACTTTTCCCTTCTTTGTTTTTCTTTTTCTTAGAGCTCCTTTGCTCCTTGTTTGCTCAGTGTCATGTGTTGCATAAGCCTTTGGCATTTTCTTCTTCTTATCATTGCATTACACATATCCACTACAGGCATTTTAGTTCACATTTCTTCTTGAGACATTGGTGCCCAGCACCTCTTTGTGTGACTAAATGTTTTGTAGCTAGGTTGCTCTTGATAATGGACTTTTGGTTGATAATCCCGGGTTAGTTAACCCAAGTTACCAAGTGTTGAAACACTCCACAGAACCTATTCATCCAAGCATATCCTTAATACATAAACACCACAAGCATTTGTCTCAGAAGTTCAAACCATTGGTGCCTAGCTTATTTTCTCAATTTTTTTTGCTTTTTGGTTGCCCCTTTTCAGTGGCTTTTTCTTCTTCTTTTTCTTTATTTTTCATGGCCAAAGACATTTATTTATCAAAATCCATAGACAGTACTCAACTTCTACAAAAATGATAATTCTACACTCAATTTCTAGTGATCTGACTAAACAATCAAGCATGCATACCACCACTTAATTCTACTTAATTTGTCACTAATTGAGCCAAGTTACCTTTGTTCAAACTTTTCTTTTATTTTTGGAAACAGAACAAGCATGGCAAGCAATTGTTTAAGAAGGTGAAGTTATATCCGAACATCTAGGCATTCACTTTATTCAAAGCAGTAAACCAACACTCCTACAAAATGACTTCACATTCCAGAAAGATTCAACAATTACAGTTTAAACCAGAACAAGCATGCTTTTGTTTGCCTTTTAAAGAATGGTCAAGGAACAACACCACCTTGTGAAATTTCTTGTTTTCTC
>NC_029775.3:65822939-65826721 GCF_000817695.3 Arachis duranensis
GAACAAGTATGGTTCGTCCCAGATGAAGTATTTGGCATCATTTACTAATTTCTTCTTTTGATGCTTGTTAAATTCCAACGGCAAACTCCCAGTGGCCTTGAAGTTTGCTATGTCCGCAAACCATGGTGCTTTGTGAATTACCATGAGTTGTTCATCAGGGAAACACTCATTTATATGTGTGCTTTGAGTGCTTCCTTCTTCACATGGTATCCTTGATAAATGATCTGCTACCTTGTTCTCTACACCCTTCTTGTCTTTGATTTCAATGTCAAATTCCTGCAACAAAAGAACCCATCTAATAAGTCTTGGTTTAGATTCTTGTTTAGCAAGTAAGTATTTTAAAGCTGAATGATCAGTGAAGACAATGACTTTAGATCCAATGAGATAGGATCTAAATTTGTCAAATGCAAAGACTATTGCCAAGAGTTCTTTTTCAGTGGTTGTGTAATTCCTTTGGTTATCATTCAAGACCTTACTGGCATAGTAAATCACATGTACCAAATTGTCTTTCCTTTGACCTAACACTGCCCCAATAGCAAGGTCTGATGCATCACACATCAGTTCAAAAGGTAAGCTCCAATCAGGTGGGGCAATGATAGGTGCAGAGGAAAGTTTTTGCTTCAAAAGTTCATAGGCTAGCATGCAATTTTTATCAAATACAAAGGGTGTATCAGAGACAAGCAAGTTACTCAAAGGTTTGGCTATTTTAGAAAAGTCTCTAATAAACCTTCTGTAAAAGCCAGCGTGTCCCAAAAAACTCCTAACTGCCTTGACATTACTTGGTGGAGGTAGTTTCTCAATGAGTTCCACTTTAGCTCTGTCCACCTCAATGCCTCTATTGGAGACTTTGTGGCCAAGGACTATACCTTCTGTGACCATGAAATGACACTTTTCCCAGTTTAATACTAGGTTGGTCTCTTGGCATCTCTTAAGCACCAAGGCAAGGTGGTGTAGGCAGCTAGGAAAAGAATTTCCAAACACAGAAAAATCATCCATGAAAACTTCAATAAACTTTTCGATCATGTCCGAAAAGATGGACAGCATGCACCTTTGGAAAGTTGCAGGTGCATTGCACAATCCAAAGGGCATGCATCTATATGCAAAAACTCCATATGGACAAACAAATGATGTTTTCTCTTGATCTCTTGGATCAACTACTATCTGATTATAGCCTGAGTATCCATCCAGAAAGCAATAATAAGCATGTCCTGCAAGCCTTTTAAGCATCTGATCCATGAATGGGAGTGTGAAATGATCTTTTCTGGTGGCTTCATTGAGCTTCCTGTAGTCTATGCACATCCTCCACCCAGTGACAGTTCTTGTGGGTATGAGTTCGTTCCTCTCATTTGGCACCACAGTTATGCCACCTTTCTTGGGAATTACATGGATGGGGCTAACCCATGGGCTGTCAGAATTGGGGTAGATTACCCCTGCCTGCTATAACTTCATGACCTCCTTTTGTACCACTTCTTTCATGACGGGATTCAATCTTCTCTGAGCTTGAATGGAGGGTCTAGCATCCTCTTCTAACAAGATTTTATGCATGCATATGGATGAACTTATCCCCTTCAAATCAGCTAGGGTCCATCCAATGTCATCTTGATGAGTTTGTAGCACCTTGATCAATTCTTCTTCCTGTTCTTGGCTCAGGGTAGAGCTAATGATAACAGGATGGCTCTCATCACTACCCAAGTATGCATACTTGAGATTAGGGGGCAATGCTTTGAGCTCAGGTTTTGGTGCTTCCTTTTCTTCTTTCACTTTCTTTGGCATGCTTGGCATGGTTGTTTCAGCAGCCTTGATGTCACTAACTTCAATATCCTTGGTGAACTCCTCCTCTGCCACTTCCCTTGTGGTTTCCTCAAAGGTTTCTTGTACTGCAATGTCCACTACATCCACCCTCATGCATTCCTTTAGTGATTCTGATGGATAGCTCATTGCCTTGAATACGTTAAACACCAATTTCTCATCATGTAGCCTAAGAGTGAGTTCACCCTTTTGGACATCTATGATGGCTCCAGCAGTAGCCAGGAAGGGTCTTCCCAGAATTATGGAAGCTTTGGCTTCTTCCTCCATATCTAACACCACAAAATCGGCTGGAAATATAAAATCTCCCACTTTCACCAACAAATCCTCAACTATCCCATGAGGGAACTTAAAAGTTCGATCTGCCAATTGGAGGGCCATTCTTGTTGGTTTGGCTTCCTCAATCTTCATTCTTCTCATCATTGTTAGAGACATCAAATTGATACTGGCCCCTAAGTCACATAAGGCCTTCTCCACCATGACTTCTCCTATGATGTAGCGGATTTGGAAACTGCCTGGATCCTTCAATTTTTGAGGCAATTTGTGCTGAATGATGGCACTGCATTCTTCAGTTAACAACACAGTTTTCTCATTCCTCCAGCTTCTCTTCTTGGTCATTAATTCCTTTAAGAATTTTGCATAAAGTGGCATTTTCTCTATTGCCTCAGCAAACGGAATGTTGATTTGAAGCTTCTTGAAAATCTCCAAGAATCTGGAGAATTGGCCATCCTTTTCACTTTTCATCTAACGCTGAGGATATGGTACTTTGGGTGTATAAGGCTTCAGGACCTCTTTTTCTTTTTCTTTTGTTGCAGATGGTGTAAAAGATTGTCCCTGTTCCTTGTCTCTCACATTTTCCTTTGCTTCATCCTCTGTGGTTTCCTTTGAGATCTCCCTTAGCTTCTTTCCACTTCTGAGTGTTATGGCTTTACATTCTTCCCTTGCAATAGCCTTGGCAGCATGAGAAACGCTTGGCCCAGGGGTTTGCTTAGACAAATACACAATTTGATTTTCTAGCTTCTGGATGGCAGCTCCTTGGTTTTGCAAGTTAGAATTTACTTCTTCCTTAAAAGCTTTCAAATCGGTTATGTCTTGACTCATGGTTGCAAGCATTCCTTCTATCCTGTTTAATTGATCTTGAAATTGTTGGTTTGGATTAGGTTGGGCAGGTTGGTTATTTTGGCCATGATATGGTGGTTGGGAGTAAGTGTTTTGTGTGGTTTGGTATGATCTTTGGTTGGAGTTTTGGTATGTGGAATTGTTATGTTGGTTGTGGTTGTAAGGTTTGTGGTTTTGTGGTTGGCTTTGCTGGTTTCCCCACCTAAAATTTGGGTGGTTTTTCCATCCTGGGTTGTAAGTATTGGAATGTGGATCATATGATTGCCTTTGGTTTCCCACATAGTTGGCCTCTTCCCAATCACCTCCTTCAGTGCTTACTTCCTCTTGATCTTGTGTGTGTATTGCAGCCACTTGCTTTGTGTCTAATTTCCTGGTGAGCTCTGCTAGTTGCTTGGCAAACACCTTGTTTTGGGCTAGAATTGTATCCACATGGTTCAGCTCCATCACTCTCTTAGTGTTGTGCCTCTCTGAAGCAAAGTAGTACTCATTCTCAGCAACTGTCTCAATCACTTCAATGGCTTCTTCCACAGTCTTTTTCCTGTTCAATGAACCTCCTGATGAATGGTCTACAGCCTTCCTTAATTCATAAGAAAGTCCATCATAGAAAATATGCAATTGCACCCAGTCAGGGAACATGTTTGGTGGGCATTTCCTTGTCAACTCTTTAAACCTCTCCCATGCCTCGTAGAGCGTCTCACCATCTTGTTGTCTAAAAGTCTGAACCTCAAATCGAAGCCTATTGACCTTTTGATATGCTACGATTTAGGAAATTGCATGATCGGCAAAAATTCCTTCCGGCAAGTGCACCGGTTATCATCAAGTAAAAACTCACAATAGAGTGAGGTCGAATCCCACAA
>NC_029775.3:65827341-65827582 GCF_000817695.3 Arachis duranensis
AGCAAACTTAGTGATAAACAAGTAATGACACAAGACTCAACAAATTGAAGTTCCAGACTCATCAATTCTTCAGGCCCAATCCCATAAACCATGATATTCAATTGGGTTTCATACCATAATAGGTTTAAGTTAATATTTGTGCTCAAATGCTAACTTAAATCTCAATATAATTGGCCCAGAAACCCTTTCAAAGAGTGGCGTTTAAGTTGAAGTTTAAGTTTCAGTTTAAGGTTAAACTGAA
>NC_029775.3:65827592-65845935 GCF_000817695.3 Arachis duranensis
TGGTCGAACACGTTTAAGCTCCAGTTTAAGGTTAAACTGGAGCTTAAATGTGGAAATGAGAAGGCAACCCTGGAGTAGCAAAAACGCCGAACACGTTTAACCTCCAGTTTGAGGTCAAACTGGAGGTTAAACATGGGAATGAAGAAGGTAGCCCAGGAGTGTGAATGTCGAACACGTTTAAGCTCCATTTCGAGGTCAAACTGGAGCTTAAACGTGGAAATGAGAAGGCAACCCTGGAGGAGCAAAAACGCCGAACATGTTTAAGCTCCAGTTTGAGGTCAAACTGGAGCTTAAACGTGGAAATGGCTTCCTGGTGCATAATATGGTTCGAACACGTTTAACCTCCAGTTTAAGGTCAAACTGGAGGTTAAACGTGGAAACACTCCCTTGGTGCCATTCTCATTCTGGCGTTTAACCTTCAGTTTAAGGTTAAACTGGAGGTTAAACGCCAGTTTCCTCTTTTCTCAGCTTTCATGATTCTGGCGTTTAACCTTCAGTTTAACCTTAAACTAAAGGTTAAACGCCACTTTCAGCATTTGGTGCATTCCTTATTCTGGCGTTTAACTTCCAGTTTAAACTTTGGTGCATTTCTTTTTCTGGCGTTTAACTTCCAGTTTAAGGTTAAACTGGAGGTTAAACGCCACTTTCAGCATTATATGGCACATGTGATCTTCAAGCTTCCTTTATTGATTTTGTTGCTTCCTTGCCTAGCCTCTTCTTCCCTGAAATCATCCACACAATTACATCAAAGTCTTGCAAAATTTCATGAGAATTCTTCCATTCATAGCATTCAAGTAATATAACTAAAAACTCATGGAATTTGCATCAAAATTACACTGTTTGGATGATTCATTACTTTGTTGTTCATTTAACCATTCTTGGTTACTTTAAGCTCAAGAAAATGCATAAAACAACTAAAACTAACAGAAAAATGCTAGTGAAACTAGCCTAAGATGCCTTGGCATCAACTAACGTGGGTCTTCTTGCACATTCGCTAGCGTTATTGGCACTCACTTTTTCCACTAACGCTGCTCCTTCTTCAAAGTTGATGCCATTAATGTTCCCACTAACGTTCCTACTTTCCTTCCTTCCACGTTAGTGCCCACGTTAGTAGCACTAATATAGCCACTAACGTGGCTCTTCTCTGCTTCTTTTGGCCTGAAATCAAACAAACAAAGTGCATCAAGGTAACATACAAGATGATCTTTATATACTAAGTGTGCTAATAATACTCAAAATCAAAACTTCACTTAGTGTGATCTATTTTATCATATTTACCATGTATATTAGCTAAAATTCACCTATGCTTGAGATTTTGTTTCATGCAGAGATTTTTCATGCTATTACTCATATATTGGCAATATTTGTATGAAAACTAAACAAAAATCTACTGAAATGACTACTAAAAGTAGGCAATGATGCACGCGCATCAGTGGATAGCACCACTGTATCTTACCCAGTGTCACATTCAGAAACACATTTCATTATCATAACATTTCATTCTCATTCATCTATTCATTCTTAATTCATACCCGAAGCAAGTGGATAACACTACTGCGTCTTACCCGATCACGTATATCTTAAACATAATCATTATCAGCCATAAATCATAATTTAACATAGCCCTCAGGCTCATTACATAAATACTACTTCTGCCACCCTCGTCATTCATTTTTACCTCTTTCTTCACCAATAAGATATCTTTTCCAACAGTCCCAACCATACTTCACTACCATAAAATATATCTACCAGCCTTTAAATGACAGTTATAAAGGCTTTGAAAGCTAGAGGAATGATTTAGAAACACAATAATTCATATTTCAAAAAAACAGGGGCTGTGCGTATGCACACCCCTGCCGTGCATACGCACACGACTAAAAATGGGTGGTCGCGTACGCGACATCCTTGCTCGCGTACGCAAGTGTTCCAACCCGAATGGACTGCTCGGGTCACGTGTATTCCTCACATACGCATGCTTAGCAGAAATATCAAAAAGCTGCTAAGTCCATAATTTCTGTTTTCCACATCAATCTTTGATCGCCATAACTTTCTCGTTTCAAAACACTTTTTCTCTGTTCTTCAAATGGTGTAAACCTCTTGAACCAAATTTTCTTTCAAGACAATTTTGATAAAATTTAGAGGTCTAGAGGCCATGTTATTCTCAACCAAAATTTGCCAAAAATCAAGATTTTTCTTAAAACATCCAAAACTTAACTTTTAGAGCAATAAATGTCAAACCTTTTAAAATCTAAACCAAAGCTTACCAACATAGCAATTAACCCTTCCAATTCATATTTTAATCTTCTCTGTTCATCCCACAACTTCCTCACACATACCAACTCACCATTTTAATCAATAATCCAAATTCTCAAAAAATTTTATGACAACATCATAAACAACATCAACATTTCCATTGCAAATAGTCACATACAATATCACATATAACATCAAAGTCTCAACCACAATTTCAACATTTCTAACCCTCATACATGTCCACCAAATCCAATCATCAACAATATAAATAGTTCAATCTTGCCCTACGGTTAGCTAACCATACCTCATCAGTTATGGAAAATCGAAACCATACCTTGGCCTATTCCTCCCTAAGCCCGGAACACCTCAATTATCCACTGTTCCTCAAGATCCAAAGCCCCAACTCCTTACCAATTGAATTTTCAACTCCCAGGATTCAATTCTAAGCTTCTAATATCTACCAATTTAACTCCAATGTAACATAATTTTAATCTAATACGTACAATTCCATTCATAACCACAAATTAATACCTAAACTTCACAGAAATCAAAGTATTCACAAGGAATATGAGTTTCTCACCTTATCCACGGGTGACATCGGCAAAACCCAGTGATTATCTACCGCTAGAGTACCCCTAAACCATCAAAATCACAAAGTCTCTTAAATTCTAAAACTCAAATCACCAAACTGAAAAGGGGAGATCTGGGCACGAAATCAGAATTTTCTTACCAAATTGTTGGGTGAGTTTTGTAGAGAATTTCAAGATGAATGCGTGAAAAACATTACTTTTTGATTTCACTAGGAATAGTTACAAAGAGTGTGCAACACTTTGTGAGTTTCAATTGTTTAGGACTAGCTTGAATATGTGACATATAATTCAACCTACGGACTATTTTTTAATCTTACTTGAAATTGAATCAGAATTGTGCTTCACCACTTTTTCTTAAGTAATTGACTAAGAAATTAGCGGTTAATTAATTTAAAGAGAAATTAAATTGCCAAGAAATTGGAATTTGATTATTTATGATTCGTCGTGATTGATCATTGCATACCTCATCCAAATGGACACAAGGATTGTTTTCTAAGGAATGAACATCTCTGACACCTTAATATCTTTATCATCTTATTTTCTTAACCAATTTTAGTTTGCTCTTGTTTAATTTTTTATTTTCATGATATTTACTATTGAAACTCTTATTTTTGATTGTTTGACTAGAATAATCAATTGACTATTGTTTGCTTAATCCATTAATCCTCGTGGAAATGATAATCCACTCCCGTGGTATTACTTGATACAATCCGGTGCACTTGCCGATAGTTTGTGATTTATAAAATTCGAATCAGCTATGGCCTGCATAGTAGCAGTCATGTTCTCTATAGCAGTAATAAAATTCACCGGATTATTGCTATCGGTCATTTTGGGTCACTCATTATCTCTCCGACCTCTTCCTCGGCCAGTCCGCATCCACGAGACGTCATTTGGTTCCTGTTCACACCAAACAATTGATATCAAGAGGATCAGTCTCAATATCTCAAGTCTAGTGCTTCATAGTTCCAAATCCATGCTCATGAACAACTATGCTACATTTATCAGTTAGATAATCCTAAATAGCATATACACACATCCGGAGTATGCCCAGAGGTATAGTCAGTCCGTCCCTAAGGCTTTACAGGAACAAATTGCTCTGATACCATAATGTAACATCCTACCATGCAGAGCTTTACGCTTAAGTTTATAAAACAGAGGTGGTGAGGTATTACGACCTCTAAAGGTAAAACTGTGTATATAGACATATACGAAAAGAAGTTTACCTAGGAGCCTTGAAGAAAGGTTGAGTAAAACAAAACTTGAAAGTCACATTACACTCAAAATGGTTAAGCGTAAAAGGGATAGATAATAGCACACAGAAAGCATAATTTACATCAAATATAGAGCTCTAGAAAGTGACATATAGCAAGCTCCAGACTCTACCTGCAAGGCAAAGGCCAATTAGAGTATATATATACATATATACAACCCAAAAGTTTACCAAAAGACAAAATATAAATCCTAATACTCCAAGTCAACCTCTAGAAGGGACAAAATGAAGAACTTATATATATATATATATGAACTAGAGATTCTCAATATGGTAAAGGTGCCCAATATAAATCATAAATAATGTCACAGAAAGCCAGAGGTATTCCTAAACTCCAACAACCCATATCAATAAACTTTTCACTAAAGCAGAAATATGGTGACTATATCTACGGATTTCTAATCTAACTCTTTGTTTTCCTTTCTCTGCAAACCTCCAAATCACCAAGTGGAACTACACTCACCGTCTCCTCCACCCGCCTAAAGGATCGCTCAGAAACAAACACAAGTAAGATAGACAAAGAAAATACAAATATGGAAAGTAGATACAATAAATAGATCAAGTAGCAGTTGATTATAGTTAAGCAAACAGACAAGCCAAAACAAATGCATACTCATTCAAAACATACAAGTGCATATGATGCATGTCTGCCCTATGGCTGATGAGTCTCATCTGTGGGTTAACCAGCCAAACCTGACATGTTCGGTAGCAAACCCTGGACAGTCTCTGTGTGTGTGCATCCCCAAGAGTCAGTATATATATAATCATTCATTTATCATCTCATTGGGGGAATACGGGGAGTAAAAGTGCCCGGCCATATCTTACGACGAAGGGTCAACAGAGTATCGAGTCTCAACCTGGAGCAAGTGGTGGCAAGCCACTGCATTGATACGAATTTTGAAAACCATAAACTAACAGGCAAGTGCACCGGGTCATACCATGTGATAACTCAGGTGAATGAGTGTCGACCCCACAAGGATTAATGGACTAAGCAACAATAGTTGAGTGATTAGGCTAGTCAGACAAGCTAGGTTGAGTGGTTTGGATTCAAATAGCATAAAACAATAATCAGAGAATGTAAGAAAGCAAGTAGTGAATGGGTTTGTGAAAATACTATGAGAAAACAGTTAAGGCTTTGGAGATGTTTAAATTTCCGAATTAACAATTCTTATCAACTACTTTAATTAAGCAAAGATTCAATTCATCGTAAACCTTTATTGATTAAACTCTAATTTCTTAGTAATTTAATCTCATCTAACTCAATCAACTGCCAATTTCTTGGTTACTTTATTTAAATTAGAAAATTAAGTCAAATTCTAGTTTAAGAACCACACAAGTACCCAAAAATAAGGAGATTAGATATCACGTATCCCATTAAATTTAGATAATTAGAGAATTGTGAGGAATTAATTTCAAGTTATTATTCAAGTGATTTAACTTTTTCAATATTCAAAAAGAACTCAAATAGAAAAAGTGTTATCTTCCAATATACTCTAATTCCTAGGATGAAGAAAGAAATCAATCGTTAAATTTAATTTAATGCATTGATTAAGAATAGAATGACAATAGTATTAATCCATCAAAATAAACAGAGCTCATAACCTTACCAATGGAGGTTTAGTAGCTCATGGCTTAGAGAAAAACTTAGAGGAAAAAGTGTAAAAGTGTAGAATGAGGAAGAATAGGAGAAGAGCAGAGCCCGAAGGGCTAGATCTTTTCTCCTTTTATATATAATCCTAATTATTTTAATTTTAAATCTAAAACCCTAAAAAATATTTTAAAAATTAATTAAAAAATAAATTAAGACTTCCGTGGATAGTTGAGAATGCGGACATGGCACTAAATGCCGAGCAGTGGCGTTTAGCGTCACCAAACATAACACAACTTTGGCACTTCTGAACACCTGGCACTAAATGCCGGGTAGTGGAATTTAGCACCACCTTCTCAGAATCTTGGCACATTTTTATGAGGCTCCTAGGGCTAAACATCGAGTTGTGGCATTTAGCACTAGCTTCATAAAGAGCTCGTACACGTTACGAGGCTTGTGGCGGTAAACGCTAGGTAGTGGCATTTAGTGCCAACTCAACAGCACCGAATTCCTCCTTTATCTTCTACACAAACTCTATCCAACTCACCTGAATTTTACCTGAAATTAATAAAATAATAATGCAACTCAAAGTAGCATCTATAATGGCCTCAAACATCAAAATCTTATAAAAACTCAACAAATCTACATCCAAATCACTAAGAAAAGATAAAAAAAGTTGCTCGGACATCACAATACCAAACTTAAATTGTTGCTTGTCCTTAAGCAATTGAAAACAATATAAACCTGAGATGTGGGTTTTCCTAAGAGTTGAGTTTTCAATTTTAGCTCCTGTCTATCCTCTGAGTGGGGTTAATAATACTGTGGTCATGAATAGTTTCAATATCTCACTATCCTTTGGAGGTTCAAGAATGCCAACAACAGTTAGAACTAGAATCTGGATAATATTATGAATTCTCTCTCTTTTACTTCTAATTAATCCTTGAATGCAGTAATTTCTTCTCTTTTCTTTGGTACTTTGCACCTTGAGTTCAGCCATGTGATGGGTAAGATTTACGACGGCTCAGAAATTTAGCAAAACAATTTCTTTGTCAATAGCATAGTCAAAACCGACAAGTAACCCTCCCAATCAAAGTTTAAATTTAAATTAAAAATAACCGAGAGTATTTAAACCTCGGCTCGTCTTCCCTAGGAACTAGTGACCATGAGCACACAATTTTGGTTGCAAGAACAAAAAGTTTTCAATAATGAAGCAAGGAATAAAGAGATAAAAGAACGATCCAAAATTTCAATTAATAAACTAATGGAGGAACTAAAGAACAATGTACATAATATGAACAAATAAGAGTCAAAATTGAGAAAATTGTGTTTCAAAATATAAATGGAGCCTTGGCTTGGGATGAGTTATGGAATTCCCTCCTTGCCATAACCACAACTATGATAATTATGATGGATTAATCGCACTTAGTCAGCCCTTAACATCGAAGAATAAGTCAAGTGAGCATAATTATTATTAATCCACAAATCCTAACTATCTTATTAATTACCTTATTAAGAAGCTAGCGTTAGTGGAAATAATAACAACTTACAATTCAAGAATTATCACTAAATGTCAGACATTATGACTCTAGTATTCCATATACTCAGTTCCCCAAGTGAAGGAGTAAAAATCTACCTCATAATCAAAATTTACATTTCATCAAACACATGGTTGGCATATTCACATAACATGGCAAAATTTGGGAAATGATATAAACTATGAGCCACAAATGATCAAAATCAATGCTAGTAACTCAAACAAACATATATAACCAACAATCATCAAATTCACCAACAAGAAATCCAAATTCAACTATTATATGTATTGACAAAGAAAATTAAAATATAAAGTGTAGAACAACTAGTGTAATAAAAGAGAAAATTAATGAGATACTTACAATAAAAATAAGAAAGGATCCAAAATTCAAACTTGAAGCTATAAAATTCTACAAACCCTAATTAAACCTAAGGAAAATTGAGAGAAAACCTAATCTAAACTACCTAAAACTACTCCTAAGTGTGTTGTATGAAGTATGGTCTGTTGTATGGTATTAATGTGTGTTAATAGCCCTTCTAAATATGCCTCAAACCCTTCAGAAATAGACCTAGAAAACCCCCAAAACACAAGCCACGTGACTTTTTAATGAAGGCACGTGCAAGGTAATGCAAAGGCATCTTAGGCTAGTTTCACTAGCCTTTTTCTTTGTTTTTAATAGGTTTTATGCACTTTCTTGAGTTATAAGTAAGCAAAGTGTGTAGAAATTCATGCATACCTAGATTCATCCAACTATGATTAATTTGATGTAATTTCATGAGAATTATGCTATAATTACTTGTGTGCTAAGAAGGTTGATAATTCTCATGACTTTAGCAAGGCTTTGATGCATATATTGGTTGATGACAGGTGAAGGAAGGCATGATGAGAAGTTAAAGAAGGAGCATGAAAAAGATGAAGAAGAAGCAACGTTTGTGGCCAAGTTAGACCACCAACGTTGCCTCAAACATTGGAAGGGAAGCAGAGCAATTATCTGCATAATTTCTGGGGCCCATGTTGGAGGGACCGTTGGACATCAAACGTTATCCCCAACGTTGTAAAGAAATGAGCTTTCTGGAGATTCTGAAAAATTACAGCGACGCACCCACGTACTACACGCGTAAACGTGGATTGAATTTCTGACAATCCCCGCGCATGCGTAGCTGACGCGTACACATGGATAGGCAACGTTAGACCTCAAACGATACCTCAAATGTTGAAGGCTAATGTGTGCGATTGTGGCTTCAAAGTTGTGATTTTAAAAACGTGCAACGATGCATACACATCCATGGCGCGTACGCGTAACCTTAACTTTTGAGAATCCACACGCACGTGTAAAGTACGCCACGCGTGGATACGCATTTTCATCCCATGGGCTCAAACGAGTCAGGTATGCATACGTTTGGGTAAGCAGAGCGTTGGCCCTCCAATGTTGAATCAAATTCCAATGACAACAAAGTACCTACTTTTTCTGGTTGTTCTTATGAAAGGCGTTTGAGCCAATGTTGGCCATCAAACGTTGACTCCAACGTGAAGCATCAGAACGTGCAATTCAAACTGATCTCTTTTCAACATTCAGGGAAACCAATTGGAGCCATTTTCTTCAACTCAATTCCATCAAGGCCAAAAGCCCAATTCAGAGATTGAAGAGCAATGGAAGAAAGTGTATAAATAGCTTAGAATTTAAGTTAGAGGGGACGTCGGGATGTTTGCTTTTTTTTTTTACTTTTCAGTTGAATTGAGTTTACTGTAATTCTTCAATTTTGAGGGATGCATCTTTCAATTTCATTATCCATTTTGAGAGCTATGAACAACTAAACCCCTTTCATTGGGTTAGGGAGCTCTACTGTAATTCAATGGATCAATAGTAGTTTTTTTATTCTTTTTCTTTCTTTTCTCTTGATTTTTGTTAGAAAGCTTTCGGTCTTAATTCAATTAGATAGTTGTCTTAAAAGAGAAGCTATCCATAATTGGAATTCCTCGGATCCTTGAGAGAGGGATGAAGAATTGATGCTAGAAATGCTTTCTCACATTGGATTAGATTGGGGGTTGGATGGATATTGTGACATTTAATCCTACCAATACTTTGATCTATAAATTTGCGTGGTATAATCAGTGACCGAACTTCAATTCTTTCCATGAGTAATTAAATCAAGACATTGGGCAATTTTTCATGCTTAGAGATATTGGTGAGGGAAGACATTGGGATCCAATTATCTAAGATTGCCAAGCAATGTCAATGAGTGCATTGATTGAGGAAGAGATGAAAATGATTTGATCCGGAGAATTCAATATCTCCTAAAACCCAATAAATCCCCAATCTCTGATCTACCCATTCTTTTATATTCTGCTCTTTAATTTCATGCTAATTTCCCATTCCCATTTAGATTCTTGCAATTTAAGCTTCTGTCATTTAATTTCACGCAATTTAATTTCTTTCATTTAATTTCTTGCAATTTAAGTTTTCCGCCAAATTTATTTTCTGCAATTCTCAACCAAATCTGATTTTGCTCAACTAGCACAATTTACCAATTACATTGCTCAACCAACCAATCCCTATGGCATTCGACCTCACTCTACTGTGAGTTTTTACTTGACGATAATCTGGTACACCTGCCGGTAGGAAATTGTTGAGAGACAGTTTCCAGGTGAATCAAGTTTATGGCAATTTTTAGTTGTGTTTCATCAGTTGTTCATTTTTGTTCTCTGCAATTTTTATTTGTGTTTCATTAATTTTACCTTACTTCTTTACTTTCCAGCAAGCTAACCCACTAACTATTTGATAAATTGCTCTAACTAGGCTAACTATACTCTGAGAGGATGTGGGGAATAGATTCTTAACAAGGTTCTACCCTCTATAAAAAGTTAACAGGCTGAGAACTGAAGTGCAGACATTTAGACAGCAAGATGGTGAGACAATTTATGATGCCTGGGAGAGATTCAAGGAATTGACAAGGAAGTGCCCCCTTGATATGTTTAATGAGTCAGTGCAAATTCATATTTTCTATAAAGGGCTGAATCATGAATCAAAGAAAGCTGTGGACCACTCATCTGGAGGTTCCCTTAACAAGAAGAAGACCATTGAAGAAGCCATTGATGTTATAGAGACAATGGCTGACAATGAGTATTTTTATAACTCAGATAGAAGCAAAACCAGGGGAGTCTTGGAATTAAACCAAATGAATGAAATCTTGGTCCAGAACAAGATGATCACCAAACAACTGGCTGAATTGACCAAGCAAATAGAGAAGAATCAGGCTGCAGCCATCCACACTCAACCATCACCTCAAGGAGAGTTGGAAACAGAAGAAGAAGTTAATTGGGAGGAAGCTAATTACCTTGGAAATTCATCTAGGCAAGCTAATGATCCATATTCTAAAACCTATAACTCTGGTGGGAGAAACCACCCAAACTTTGGATGGGGAACCAACAAAACCAAGGTCAAGACCACAGACCACACAATCCAACCCTGTATAATAACTCCACTCATCAAAACTCCAACCAAAGACCATACCAGACCACACAAAATACTTATTCACTGCCACCATACCAAAACCATAACAACTATTCTCAACACCCCAATTCAAACCAATCAACACCAAGTGATGATGACATAATGGCCAAAATGGAAGCTATGCTTACAAAGCTTGGAAAAGGATTTGAAGACATCAAGAAATTCAAAGAAAAAGTGATAGGGAGTATAAAAATCCAAGGAAAGGTTATTAAGAATCTCGAATCTCAAGTAGGACATCTTTCATAGCAGATTCCAAAGTCCACTGATAGTTTTCCAAGTAACACTGAGAAAAATCCAAGAGGGAAAATAAAGAAGGTGAGATGGGAAGAACATAAGGCATTTATTCTTACAAATGAAGAAATGCTGGAAGAAGATACCAGTAAGCCAACAGAGCACAGCCAAGGAAGTTTCAAGAACAACTTAGAGAGAATGAAACAAGAAACTGGATCTGTACAAAAAAAAGAATTAACAGGGAAGGAAATTCAGAAGTCCTATGTGCCAAGAGCACCATTTCCTCAGAGACTCCTGGGAGGTGAGAAAGAAAGGTCATATTCAAGATTCCTAGATATGTTTGCATCTTTTAGTGTCAACATTTCTTTTATCAAAACTCTCCAATAGATGCCTACATACATCAAGTGCATGAAAGAGCTGGTGAACAAGAAAGGAACCTTAAAAGGGGGACAAATAGTGGCAATGAACAAGGAATGTAGTGCTATCATCAAGAAGGACATGCTTCTGAAGAAAAAAGATCCATGGAGCTTTCATATTCCCTGTGTCATAGGAGAAACAAAAATTGACAGAGAATTTTGTGATCTAGGAGCTAGCATAAATGTGATGCTGCTGTCCCTTATGAAGAAGTTGCAAATCAATGAGTTGAGATCCATGGATGTAATGATATAATTGGCTAATAAAACTTAGAAGCAGGCTGAAGGAGTAGTTGAAAATGTGTTGGTGAAAGTGGAAAATTACTTCCTCCCCATAGACTTTGTTGTTCTAGACATGGATGAAAGTTACCTCCATCCCATTATTCTGTGAAGACTATTTCTAGCTACTGGTCGAGCACTCATTGATGTAGAACAAGGAGAGTTGATACTGAGAATACATGATGAGCAGCTTACTTTCCATGCTTTCAAACCTACATCTGAGTCTGAACCAAAACTTAAAGAGCCAAAGGATTATCATAATAACATGTGCACAAAGGAAAGCAACAGCAATTCGGTAGTTGAAGCCCTGAAACAGTCCTTGGCAAATAAGCAAGAATTTCAAGAGATACATCAACCACAAGAATCAGGAAGAGTAGCTAACAAGGATCTCCCTAACACAAGAGTCAATGGAGTACTACTGGAAGAAGAGAAAAGAGTTGTGAAGAAATTGTCAAGGGGATGGGGAAAAAAAGGTTCCTACAGAAGGTTTCTCCCCTGGAGACAAGGTGATATCAATCCATCATACACAAGTCCCACCCCATCTTCCAACCATTCCATCTCAGTTGCCCCAAATGTTCATAGTAAAAAGTGTACTTTCCTTGGAACATGTAGAAATCAGCAAGGAGTCAAGTGGATGAAGCTTCACTGTAAGGGGGAAAGATTTGAGGCATTACAATCCGCCCTAACAGTAAACCAACCGTCAAGCTAATGACGCTAAAGAAGCGCTCCATGGGAGGCAACCCATGATTTAGTTTCCTTGTTTTTAATGCTTCAGTATGAATAACATCGGTTGCTCTAACATAAATTCAAACTCTCATAAGATCATGTTGACAACTATCCATGCCATTGTGAAGCATATGATTATATTCTAAGTTTGGTGTGCCTACAGGCACATTAAGATACCTTTCAAAAATTATGATCATATTGCAAATTTTACATGTGTGTCTTGGAATATATAGCCAAATATTAAGTTTGGTGTTATATATATTGCAACAACAAGGTATGAAAGTCAAGGTTTTCTTGGGTTTTGAAAGTTATGAAAGTACAACCATGTTTATAATTTTAGTTCATGCTTAGAAATAGGAAAATAAAGTGTTTCTCGTGATGGTTTAGCCAAAAGCGACACTAATCCAGTTGAAATCTTAATGACAATACTTGGAGGAAGTAACACTTTGAACCATATAACCAAACATTAAGTTTTGTGTCTTCAAGACTATATATGGTAGCACCAAAAAGAGTCACGGTTGGTCAAACAAGCATAAGGAATGCTAGTCAAATTTTTAGTTTTAAATATTAGTTGTTCTATTGCCGCCACTAGTTAGTACTTACTTCTTTTGTCTTGTTATGATGGTTAGGTGAGCAGAGAACTATTTAATGAAAGGGACGAGACAAAGAAGGGTAAAGCTAGCATGAAGACAAAAGTAGATCACATGGCCTGGAAGGGTGCTTCGTAAGGGTAGAATTCTACACATCCTTGGAAGAAGCCCTTGGAAGACCGAAGAGATATGCTTAATGGAGAGGCAAATTTTGTCTTCATTCAACCTTGCATGCACACACTCTTCATTTGTCACTTGTCCCAAAGAATCCTAGCCCTCCATTCCTCATTAAAGTTTACTATAAATGCCCTCACTTGAACCGTGCATGTGAACTAAAGTTTCACAATTTTTGTATTCTCTAAAACCAAAGCCCAATAACCATGTCTTTGTGCAACAAAGCACCCTAGCTCACTTGCTTTATAACACACCCTTATCTTCAAACACTTTCCCACTAAAAGTGCATGACACCAACCTCCCATCTTCATAAGCTTTCAACCCAAACACAGGTAATCATCAGGCAAGTATGGCATCTTCTTCAAGTTCCAAAAGGAGGAGAGGAAAGGAAACCATTACTGAAGAAGGTGAAAACGAATATAATTGATGGAAGTTCAGATCATGGTTCCACCAAATGCAACTAGGGTGGATAAATGACAAAAAGATCTATCCAGAAATCCCTTTTCAGTTACCTGAGGATGGATGCCTAGAAATGAGAGCCAAAATCAGAAAGAGGAAATGGGAAGAGCTGACCTCACCAATCACCAGGATTAATGCAAACATTATAAGAGAGTTTTATTCTAACACTGCAAGGCTTGATATGACCAAAGCCCCAACGTACAAGAGTTACATACGGGGGGTGGAAGTAGACTTTAGTCCGAAGACCATTATAAAGGTCTTAGGACTAAGGACAGCACGTTTTAATGAGCCGGGGTACCAAGAAAGAATTAATGGGAACCCAGATTATGATGAAATCTCTAGTGATATCTGTGTGGTGAACGCTGGCTGGGAGAGAGACGATCACGGAAGGCACAAGTTCATAAAAAAGGGAGATCTCATTCCTAAAGCAAAAGGTTGGTATGAGCTTATAAAGAGACCAATTCTAGGCACAGTGAACACCTCAGAAGTTAACAAGCAAAGGGCTATCATGCTATACTATATAATAGTGGGAGGAGAGAAAAAGGTTCACGAGATCATTGCAAATGATATTCTAAAGGTTGTAGAGAAAAATTATGCTGAAGCTTGGCTCTATTACCCAAGCACCATTATGCGGTTATGTATGAAGGCCAGAGTGCCACTGGAGGATGCAAACGCAACATGGCTGCATCCTAGTGGTGTGCATAAATTGTGATCATCAACAATGGCGCCAAAGACTTGGAGCTCTCAAACGTGAATCACACTTTGTCACAACTTCGCACAACTAACCAACAAGTGCACTGGGTCATCCAAGTAATACCTGACATGAGTAAGGGTCGATCCCACGGAGATTGTTGGTATGAAGCAAGCTATGGTCATCTTATAAATCTCAGTCAGGTGGATTCAAATGGTTATAATGGTTTTCGAATATAATGATAAATAAAGCATAAAATAAAGATAGAGATACTTATGTAATTCATTGGTGGGAATTTCAGATAAGTGTATGGAGATGCTTTGTCCATTCTGAATCTCTGCTTTCCTACTGCCTTCCTCCAATCCTTCATACTCCTTTCCATGGCAAGCTGTATGTAGGGCATCACCGTTGTCAATGGCTACTTCCCATCCTCTCAGTGAAAATGGTCCAAATGCTCTGTCACAGCACAGCTAATCATCTATCGGTTCTCGATCATGTCGGAATAGAATCCAGTGATTCTTTTGCGTCTGTCACTACGCCCAACACTCGCAAGTTTGAAGCACGTCATAGTCATTTAATCCTTGAATCCTACTCGGAATACCACAGACAAGGTTTAGACTTTCCAGATTCTCAAGAATGCTGCCAATGGATTCTAGCTTATACCACGAAGATTCTCATTAAGGAATCCAAGAGATATGCGCTCGATCTAAGGTAGAATGGGAGTGGTTATCATGCACGCATTCATAGGTGAGAATGATGATGAGTGTCACGGATCATCACATTCATCATGTTGAAGTGCAGCGAATATCTTAGAATGAGAATAAGCTGAATTGAATAGAAAATAGTAGTAATTTGCATTAATACTCGAGGTACAATAGAGCTCCACACCTTAATCTATGGTGTGTAGAAACACCACCGTTAAAAATACATAAGTGATCAAGGTCTAGGTGTTGCCGAATGGCCAGCCTCTCCAAATAGCATGTGAAATCAAAAATAAGGGAAAAGACCCCTAGTACAATAGTAAAAAGTTCTATTTATACTAAACTAGATACTATGGTTTACAGAAATATGTCTAAGTGCAAAAATCCACTTCCGAAGCCCACTTTGGTGTGTGCCTGGGCTGAGCTTGAACTTTACATGTGTAGAGGCTTCTCTTGGAGTTAAACGCCAAGTTGTAACGTGTTTTTGGCGTTTAACTCTAGTTTGTGACGTGTTTCTGGCGTTTTACTCTAGAATGCAGCATGGGACTTGCATTGAAAGCCAGTTTGCGTCGTCTAAGCTTGAACAAAGTATGGACTATTATATATTGCTGGAAAGCCTTAGATGTCCACTTTCCAATGCAATTGAGAGCGCGCCATTTGGAGTTCTAAGCTCCAGAAAATCCATTTTAAGTGCAGGGAGGTCAGAATTCAACAACATCAGCAGTCCTTTTTCAGCCTGAATCAGATTTTTGCTCAGGTCCCTCAATTTCAGCCAGAAAATACATGAAATCACAGAAAACTAATAAAAACTAATAAAAACACACAAAATCATAGTAAAGTCCAGAAATGTGAATTTTGCATAAAAACTAATAAAAACATCCCTAAAAGTAGCTAGATCCTACTAAAAACTACCTAAAAACAATGCCAAAAAGCGTATAAATTATCCACTCATCACAACGCCAAACTTAAATTGTTGCTTGTCGCCAAGTAACTGAAAATCAAATAGGATAAAAAGAAGAGAATATACTATAAATCCCAAATTATCAATGAATATTAGTTTTAATTAGATGAGCGGGACTTGTAGCTTTTAGCTTCTGAACAGTTTTGGCATCTCACTTTATGCTTTGAAGTTTAGAATGATTGACATCTATAGGAACTCATAATTTTAGATAGTGTTATTGATTCTCCTAGTTAAGTATGTTGATTCTTGAACACAACTACTTTTATGAGACTTGGCCGTGGCCCTAAGCACTTTGTTTTCCAGTATTACCACCGGATACATAAATGCCACAGACACATGACTGTGTGAACCTTTTCAGATTGTGACTCAGTTTTGCTAATGTCCCCAATTAGAGGTGTCCAAAGCTCTTAAGCACAATCTTTTTGCTTTAGATCATGACTTTAACCACTCAATCTCAAGCTTTTTACTTGGACCTGTATGCCACAAGCACATGGTTAGGGACAAGTTGATTTAGCTGCTTAGGCCTGGATTTTATTTCCTTGGGCCCTCATATCCATTGATGCTCAAAGCCTTGGATCCTTTTTACCCTTGCCTTTTGGTTTTAAGGGCTATTAGCTTTTTCTGCTTGCTTTTTCTTTTTCTTTGCTGTTTCTTTTTTTTTTGCCATTTTTTTCGCAAGCTTTTTCTTTTTCACTGCTTTTTCTTGCTTCAAGAATCAATTTTATGATTTTTCAGATTATCAATAACATTTCTCTTGTTCATCATTCTTTCAAGAGCCAACAATTTTAACATTCATAAACAACAAGATCAAAAATATGCACTGTTCAAGCATTCATTCAGAAAACAAAAAGTATTATCACCACATCAATATAATTAAACTAATTTCAAGGATGAATTCGAAACTCATGTACTTCTTGTTCTTTTGGATTAAAAACATTTTTCATTTAAGAAAGGTGAAGGATTCATGGAATTATTCATAGCCTTAAGACATAGTTACTGTTCATACCCTGACCGGGCTCCTCCAACTCGGCAAAATCATAAAAGGTCCGACCTCGTCCCAAGGCTCACGCCTAAAAGTCGGACCTCGGACAATAAAGCAAGGAAGGCCCATCAAAAGGAACGCAGCCCAAAACCTAAAGGCCGAAAAGGCCTAGAAAAGGCGGTTCCACAAAGATAGAGATAAAACTCCCAAAGATAAGATAAGATAAGAATATCTTATCCAGGGAAGATCACGGCCAACTACTATAAATACACTGGAGCACCCAGGTATGGCATTCACTCCACATTCTACACATATCTGCTTGGACCCATGCTAACTTAAGCATCGGAGTGTCATTGCAGGTACAACCACCAACCACTAGAAGCAGTCCGGGCACAACAAAACCGACTGAAACAACTCGAAGAGGACATAAAGAAGCAGAAAGAAACTGAACAAGATCTGAGGAGGGAGACCTGAAAGCGCAGAGAATTAGAAGAAAAGCTGCGGAAAATAGAGGCCAACCTGAAGGACCGGACAGAACGCGGCACCACCCCCGAATGTAACCATGATCCTTTCACGCAAGAGATCATGAGGGAGAAGGTACCGCGGAACTTCAAACCACCCGATATGGATCTCTACGACGGCACCACCGATCCAAGTCACCACCTCAGCAACTTCAGAAGAAGAATGTACCTAGTCGACGCCTCCAACGCGATTCGGTGCAAAGCCTTCCCCACCACTCTCACCAAGTCAGCCATGAAGTGGTTCGACAACCTGCCACCAAGATCAATCACCAGCTTCGAAGACCTAACCAAAAAATTCCTAACAAGGTTCTCTATTCAAAAGGACAAGACAAAACATGCCCCCAGTCTACTCGGGATCAAACAAGGTAATCAAGAAACTCTCCGAGAATACATGGAGCGATTCAACAAAGCCTGCCTGGACATACAACACTTGCTCACTGAAGCAGCCATCATGGGACTAGCAAACGGCCTAAAAGAGGGACCGTTTAGCCAATCCCTATCCAAACGATACCCGACCTCCCTATACAAGGTGCAGGAGCGGGCAGAAAAATATATCAACATGGAGGAAACCTCCCAGCTAAGAGACTCTTCTAGGAAGGAATCAACCTACCCAACCCGAGATCGAGATCGGGAACAGAGAAAGAAAGAAGAAACCAACTCGGACAAGCCACGGAAATACCACAGTTACACCCCCCTCCGAGTCTCCTTGCCCACGGAAGTACCACAACTACACCCCCCTCCGAGTCTCCTTGGTAGACGTCTACAGAGAAGTATGCCACACCGAAAAGATCCCACCGCCCCGACCGCTAAAACACAAGAAAGTGGGGAGAGATCGGTCCGAATACTGTGAATATCACAAGCTCTACGGT
>NC_029775.3:65848810-65849740 GCF_000817695.3 Arachis duranensis
GAACTTTGGGGTCGGACACCGGAACCTCATCCTCGTTGGGAGCAGGAACAATCTTTCCCTCCACAACAACGTTATCCGTACTGAATAAGCTCAGATCCAGGTCAGGAGCAAGAATCCGGACCTGAGCCTTCAAATTTTCAAACATAGCATCCATACCCTTAGCCACATGACCTTCTAGCTCGTAAAATTCATCCTGAGCGGATTGCAACCTCTCCTTTGTCTCTACAAGCTCGGCATATATCCGAGTATAGTTCTCCGTCGCCGCCTTCGCCATCTCCTCGGATGCTTTCGCTGCCGCCACAGCCGCGGTAGCTTTAGCTTTCTCTTTCTCCAAAGATGCCTCCAGCTCAGTAATCCTAGCAGCCTTCAGTTGACTAATCCTCTCGAACTCAGACTGAGCCTTCTCAAGTCGGGAGCTGGTCGCACCAATGGGGGATTTCTTGAACTCCCGGGCAATAGCATCATGAAGACTAGCCATCCGGACACAACTCCGCGCCATATACGGAAAATGGTGTTCCATAGACACATCATCAGTAGAAATAAAAGTCTGAGGGAGAATATGCCGTTCAATCCAACCAAGAGCATCAAAATCCTTGTCATTAAAACCCGCAAGCTCTTGAGAGGTCTTCTGCTTCTTGGGAGGAGGACCCGAGGACGAAGGAGGAGAAGAGGTAACAGGTCCAGAGGTCGGAGGATCCTGATTTATAGGTCGGAACTGGGGAGTCGGAATAGTCTTCGACCGAGTAGTGACACCCACAGTAGTCTTCTTCGGAGAAGATCGGGCAGAAGCCTCCCCAGCCTCGATATTTCGAGCAGCCACAGACTTCTTCGTCCGACGAAGGAACTTCATGGAATCCGCCTGAGAAGACATCTCTGCAGAAATAAAAGAAAAAGGATTACCACAACAGAAATTCCACCAAAACAAGCAAA
>NC_029775.3:65850582-65867385 GCF_000817695.3 Arachis duranensis
AAGAATAACTAGGATAGGACTTCCAGTTTTCATACCTTGCCAAGAGTTTTATTAGTTATTAATCTATTAATTCTTGCAATCTATTTCTCTTGTTCAAAACCTTTTTAAAACCCAAAAACTGTTTTCATTAACCAATAGTAAAACACACTTTCCTGCAATTCCTTAAGAAGACGACCCGATGTATGAATACTTCGGTTTATAAATTTTATTGGGTTTGTTACTTGTGACAACCAAACATTTGTAAGAAAGGTTGATTGCTTGGTTTAGAAACTATACTTGCAACGAGAATTTTGTTCATACCCTGACCGGGCTCCTCCAACTCGGCAAAATCATAAAAGGTCCGACCTCGTCCCAAGGCTCACGCCTAAAAGTCGGACCTCGGACAATAAAGCAAGGAAGGCCCATCAAAAGGAACGCAGCCCAAAACCTAAAGGCCGAAAAGGCCTAGAAAAGGCGGTTCCACAAAGATAGAGATAAAACTCCCAAAGATAAGATAAGATAAGAATATCTTATCCAGGGAAGATCACGGCCAACTACTATAAATACACTGGAGCACCCAGGTATGGCATTCACTCCACATTCTACACATATCTGCTTGGACCCATGCTAACTTAAGCATCGGAGTGTCATTGCAGGTACAACCACCAACCACTCTACATATCAAGCTCGGGTCCCTGAACCCCCACCTCGGGCCTTTCCAGATGACCGAGCTACACGTTTCAGGTAACCCTCGGAACAGTTACTAAATACTAATGATCATATAGTAAAGACACAAACATAGAGAAACATGAAGTTCATAAACCGGAAAACAGAGAAATAAGAACAACGAAGTTAAGGAATGAGTCCACCTTAGTGATGGTGGTGCCTTCTCCTTGAAGGACCAATGGTGTTCTTGAGCTCCTCTATGTCTCTTCCTTGCCGTTGTTGCTCCTCCCTCAGAGCTCTTTGATATTCTCTAATCTCATTGAGAATGATGGAGTGTTCTTGGTGTTCCACCCTTAATTGGTCCATGTTATGACTCAATCCTTCTAGAGAAGTGTTGAGTTGTTCCCAATAGTTGTTTGGAGGAAAATGCATCCCTTGAGATATCTCAGGGATTTCTTGATGATGAGCTTCCTCATGCGTCTCTTGAGATCCATGGATAGCCTCTCTTGTTTGCTTCATCCTCTTCTTAGTGATGGGCTTGTCCTCTTCAATGAGGATGTCTCCTTCTATGACAACTCCAGCTGAGTAGCATAGACGGCAAATGAGATGAGGAAAAGCTAGCCTTGCCAAGGTGGAGGGCTTTTCAGCTACTTTGTAGAGTTCTAGAGAGATGACTTCATGAACTTCTACGTCCTCTCCAATCATAATGCTATGGATCATGACGGCCCGATCAACAGTTACTTCGGATCGGTTGCAAGTGGGGATGATGGAGCGTTGGATGAACTCCAACCATCCTCTAGCCACAGGCTTAAGGTCCAGTCTTCTCAATTGAACCGGCTTGTCTTTTGAGTCTCTTTTCCATTGAGCTCCTTCGACACACATGTCCATGAGGACTTAGTCCAACCTTTGATCAAAGTTGACCCTTCTAGTGTAGGGGAGTCCGTCTTCTTGCATTATAGGCAAGTTGAACGCCAACCTTACATTTTCCGGACTGAAATCTAAGCATTTCCCCCGAACCATTGTAAGATAATTCTTTGGATTCGGGTTCATACTTTGATCATGGTTCCTAGTGATCCATGCATTGGCATAGAACTCTTGAACCATTAAGATTCTGACTTATTGAATGGGGTTGGTAAGAACTTCCCAACCTCTTCTTTGGATCTCATGTCGGATCTCTCAATGTCTCTTCCTTACCCTTGTTGCTCCTCTCTGATTTCATGGAGGATAATGGTTGCTTTTGTTGAGGTTCATGAGTGGGCTCTTTTGTTTGCTCCATCCTCTTTCTTAGTGATGCGCTTTTGAGATGAATCTCTCCATCTCCCATGACTCAGAGGTGGAAGCTTTTGTCTTCCCTTTCCTTTTTCTAGAGGTTTCTCTGGCCTTAGGTGCCATCAATGGTTATGGAAAAACAAAAAGGCTATGCTTTTACCATACCAAACTTAGAATGTTGTTCGTCCCCTGGCAAAAGAAGAAAGAATAGATGAAGAAGAAGAAGAGATGGAGGAGAGGGAGAGAGATATGTATTTGTCCAAGGGAGAGAAGAGAGGGTTGTGTTGTGTGAAATGAAGAAGGATGGAGGGGTTTATATAGTGGAGGGAGAGGGAATTAGGTTCGGTCATTTAGGGTGGGTTTGGGTGGGAAAGAGATTTTGAATTTGAAGGTAGGTGGGGTTTATGGGAAAGAATGGATGGATGTGAGTGGTGAAGGGGGTAATTGGGAAGAGAGATTGAGGTGATTGGTAAAAGGTTTTGGGGAAGAGTGTTTATTGGAAAGAGAGGATAAATATTGACAACAAGAGAGAAGGTGAGTTGAGGTAGGTAAGGATCCTGTGGGGTCCACAGATCCTGAGGTGTTAAGGATTTATCATCCCTGCACCAATTAGGCGTGTAAAATGCCCTCTGCATGCAATCCTGGCATTTAACGCCAGATTGAAGCTTGTTTCTGGCGTTAAACGCCCAAATGTAGCATGTTTCTAGCGTTTAATGCTAGCCTGATGCTTGTTGCTGGCGTTAAATGCTAGCTTTCCTCAGGGTGCAATCCTGGTGTTTAAACGCCAGACTGCTGCATGTTTCTGGCGTTCAACGCCAGATTCATGCTCTGTTCTGGCGTTGAACGCCAGCCAGATACTCCTTATTGGCATTGAACGCCAATAAGCTCTTCCTCCAAGGTGTTCTGTTTCTTCTGCTATTTTTATTCTATTTTTAATTTTTGCAATTGTTATGTGACTCCACATGATCATAAACCTAATAAAACATAAAAGAACAATAGCAATATAGATAAATAAAAATTGGGTTGCCTCCCAATAAGTGCTTCTTTAATGTCAATAGCTTGACAGTAAGCTCATAGATCATCAGAGCATTGTTGGGACCTCCCAACACCAAACTTAGAGTATGAATGTGGGGGTTCAACACCAAACTTAGAGTTTGGTTGTGGCCTCCCAACACCAAACTTAGAGTTTGATTGTGGGGGCTTTGTTTGACTCTGTATTGAGAGAAGCTTTTCATGCTTCCTCTCCATGGTTGCAGAGGAAGATCCTTGAGCTTTAAACACAAGGTAGTCCCCATTCAATTGAAGGACTAGCTCTTCTCTGTCAACATCAATCACAGCTCCTGCTGTGGCTAAGAAGGGTCTTCCAAGTATGATGCATTCATCCTCATCCTTCCCAGTGTCTAGGATTATGAAATCAGCAGGGATGTAAAGGGTTTTAACCTTCACTAACACGTCCTCTACCAATCCATAAGCTTATTTTATTGACTTGTCTGCCATCTCTAATGAGATTCTTGCAGCTTGTACCTCAAAGATCCCCAGTTTCTCCATTACAGAGAGTGGCATAATATTTGTACCTGACCTCGGTCACATAGAGCCTTCTCTAAGGTCATGGTACCTATGGTACAGGGTATTAAGAATTTAACAGGATCTTGTTTCTTTTAAGGTAAATTTTGTTGAACCCATGTATTTAGTTCACTAATGAGCAAGGGAGGTTCATCTTCCCAAGTCTCATTACCAAACAACTTGGCATTCAGCTTCATGATGGCTCTTAGATATTGAGCAACTTGCTCTTCAGTTACATCTTCATCCTCTTCAGAGGAAGAATAGTTCTCAAAGCTCATGAATGGTAGAAGGATGTTTAATGGAATCTCTAAGGTCTCTATATGAGCCTCAGATTCCTTTAGGTCCTCAACAGGAAACTCCTTTCTGTCTGGGAGACGTCCCATGAGGTCTTCCTCATTGGGATTCACGTCCTCCCGTTCCTCTTTAGATTCGGCCATCTTGATAATATCAATGGCCTTGCATTCTCTTTTTGGATTCTCTTCTGTATTGCTTGGGAGACCACTAGGAGGAGTTTTAGTGATTTTCATACTCAGCTGACCCACTTGTGCCTCCAAGTTTCTAATGGAGGACCTTGTTTCATTCCTGAAACTTAAGGTGGCTTTAGATATATCAGAGACTATGTCTGCTAAGCTAGAGGGGCTCTGCTCAGAGTTCTCTGTCTGTTGCTGAGAAGATGATGGAAAAGGCTTGCTATTGCTAAACCTGTTTCTTCCACCATTATTAAAGCCTTGTTGGGGCTTTTGTTGATCCTTCCATGAGAAATTTGGATGATTTCTCCATGAGGGATTATAGGTGTTTCCATAGGCTTCACCCATGTAATTCACCTCTGCCATTGCAGGGTTTTCAGGATCATAGGCTTCTTCTTCAGAAGATGCTTCTTTAGTACTGTTGGATGTGTTTTGCAATCCATTCAGACTCTGAGAAATCATGTTGACTTGCTGAGTCAACATTTTGTTCTGAGCTAATATGGCATTCAAAGTATCAATTTCAAGAACTCCCTTCCTTTGAGGCATCCCATTACTCACAGGATTCCTCTCAGAGGTGTACATGAATTGGTTATTTGCAACCATGTCAATGAGTTCTTAAGCTTCTGCAGGCGTTTTTTTTAGGTGAATGGATCCACTTGCAGAATGGTCCAGGGACATCTTAGAGAACTCAGATCGACCATAATAGAATATATCCAAAATAGTCCACTCTAAAAGCATGTCAACAGGATACTTTTTGGTCAACTGTTTCTATCTTTCCCAAGCTTCATAGAGGAATTCACCATCTTTTTTCTTGAAGGTCTAAACATCCACTCTAAGCTTGCTCAGCTTTTAAGGAGGAAAGAACTTTGCCAATAAGGCCGTGACCAGCTTATCCCAAGAGTCCAGACTATCTTTAGGTTGTGAGTCTAACCATGTTCTAGCTCTGTCTCTTACAGCAAAAGGGAAAAGCATGAGCCTGTAGACTTCAGGATCTACTCTATTAGTCTTAACAGTCTCACAGATCTGCAAGAACTCAGTTAAAAACTGATAGGGATCTTCTGATGTAAGTCCATGATACTTGCAGTTCTGTTGCATTAGAGAAACTAGTTGAGGCAGCTCAAAATTGTTTGCTCCAATGGCAGAGATTGAGATGCTTCTTCCATAAAAATTGGAAGTAGGTGTAGTATAATCACCAAGCATCCTCTTTTTGCCTCCACCATTGTTATTGGGTTTAGCCATGTCTTTTTCTTTTTCGAGATTCTCTGTAAAGTTTTCTTTGGATTTTTGTGCTTTAGCTTCTCTTAGCTTCTTCTTCAGAGTCCTTTCAGGTTCAGGATCTGCTTCAACAAGAATGTCCTTGTCCTTGCTCCTGCTCATATGAAAAAGAAGAGAACAGAAAAGAAGAGGAATCCTCTATGTCACAGTATAAAGATTCCTTTATGTGAGTAGAAGAAAAGAAGAATAAGAATGAAGAAGAGAAAAATTCGAACACAGAAGAGAAGAGAGGGTTCGAATTTTGAGATGAAGAGAAGAGTGTTAGTAATTAAATAAATAAATAGAAAGAGATGAGAGAGAGAGAATTCGAAAATTATTTTTGAAAAATAGTTAGTGATTTTCGAAAATTGAGAGAAGAAATACAATTAAAATTAAAATTTGAAACAATTAGTTAATTAAAAGAATTTTGAAAAAGAGGGAGGTAATTTTCGAAAATTAGAGAGCGGAATGTAGTTAGGTGGTTTTGAAAAAGATAAGAATTAGTAAAACAAACAAAAAGTCAATTAGTTAGTTGAAAAAGATTTGAAATTCAATTTTGAAAAAGATATGATTTGAGAAAGATATTTTGAAAACATATGATTGAAAAATATATTTTGGAAAAGATTTGATTTTAAAAATCAAAATTGATTACTTAACTAACAAGAAACTAAAAGATATGACTCTAGAATTTAAAGATTTAAACTTTCTTAACAAGAAAGTAACAAACTTCAAATTTTTGAATCAATCACATTAATTGTTAGTAAAGTTTTTGAAATTTTGAAATAAATATAAGAAAAAGATTTTGAAAATCAATTTTAAAAAATAAAATTTTCAAAAATAACAAAAGAAAAATGAAAAAGATTTGATTTTTGAAAAAGTTTTGAAAAGATAGGATTTTTAAAATTTAAAACTTGACTTGACTAACAAGAAACAACTTATTTTAAAAAATTTTGACTAAGTCAACCCAAAGATTTCGAAATTTACGAGGGAAATAGGAAGAATATATCTTTTTTTATTTTTGAATTTTTAATGAGGAGAGAGAAAAACACAAAATGACTCACAACATGAAAATTATGAATCAAAACACATGATGCATGCAAGAATACTATGAATGTCAAGATGAACACCAAGAACACTTTGAAGATCAAGATGAATATCAAGACTTATTTTTGAAAAATTTTCAAGAAAAGAAAACATGCAATACACCAAACTTTGAAATTTTTCAATGCTTAGACACTATGAATGTAAGAATGCATATGAAAAACAACAAAAAAAAAACACAAAACAAGAAAATTTAAAGATCAAACAAGAAGACCTACCAAGAACAACTTGAAGATCATGAAGAACACCATGCATGAGTTTTCGAAAAAAAATGCATAAATTTTAAAAACATGCAATTGACACCAAACTTAAAAATTGACACTAGACTCAAACAAGAAACACAAAAATATTTTTGATTTTTATGACTTTATAAAAAAAATTTTTGAATTTTTCAAAAATTATTTTTAGAAAAACGAAAACAAAGAAAAAATTTTGAAAGATTTTTGAAAACTTTTTGAAAAGAAAATTACCTAATCTGAGCAACAAGATGAACCGTCAGTTGTCCAAACTAAAACAATCCCCGGCAACGGCACCAAAAACTTGGTGCGCGTAAATTGTGATCATTAACAATGGCGCCAAAGACTTGGAGCTCTCAAACGTGAATCACACTTTGTCACAACTTCGCACAACTAACCAGCAAGTGCACTGGGTCGTCCAAGTAATACCTTACGTGAGTAAGGGTTGATCCCACGGAGATTGTTGGTATGAAGCAAGCTATGGTCATCTTGTAAATCCCAGTCAGGGGATTCAATTGGTTATAATGGTTTTCGAATATAATGATAAATAAAGCATAAAATAAAGATAGAGATACTTATGTAATTCATTGGTAAGAATTTCAGATAAGTGTATGGAGATGCTTTGTCCATTCTGAATCTCTGCTTTCCTACTGCCTTCCTCCAATCCTTCATACTCCTTTCCATGGTAAGCTGTATGTAGGGCGTCACCGTTGTCAATGGCTACTTCCCATCCTCTCAATGAAAATGGTCCAAATGCTCTGTCACAGCACGGCTAATCATCTGTTGATTCTCAATCATGTCGAAATAGAATCCAATGATTCTTTTGCATCTGTCACTATGCCCAACACTCGCAAGTTTGAAGCTCGTCACAGTCATTCAATCCTTGAATCCTACTCGGAATACCACAGACAAGGTTTAGACTTTTCGGATTCTCAAGAATGCTGCCAATGGATTCTAGCTTATACCACGAAGATTCTCATTAAGGAATCCAAGAGATATGCACTCGATCTAAGGTAGAACGGGAGTGGTTGTCAGGCACGCGTTCATAGATGAAAATGATGATGAGTGTCATGGATCATCACATTCATCATGTTGAAGTGTAGCGAATATCTTAGAATGAGAATAAGCTGAATTGAATAGAAAATAGTAGTAATTTGCATTAATACTCGACGTACAGCACAGCTCCACACCTTAATATATGGTGTGTAGAAACTCCACCGTTGAAAATATATAAGTGATCAAGGTCTAGTTGTGGCCAAATGGCCAGCCTCCCCAAATAGCATGTGAAATCGAAAATAAGTGAAAAGACCCCTAGTACAATAGTAAAAAGTTCTATTTATACTAAACTAGATACTAAGGTTTACAGAAATAAGTCTAAGTGCAGAAATCCACTTCCGGGGCCTACTTTGGTGTGTGCTTGGGCTGAGCTTGAGCTTTACACGTGCAGAGGCTTCCCTTGGAATTAAACGCCATGTTGTAACGTGTTTTTGGCGTTTAACTCTGGTTTGTGACTTGTTTCTGGCATTTTACTCCAGAATGCAGCATGGGACTCGCGTTGAACACCAGTTTGCGTCATCTAAGCTCGAACAAAGTATGGACTATTATATATTGCTGGAAATCCCTAGATGTCCATTTTCTAACGAAATTGAGATCGTGCCATTTGGAGTTCTGTAGCTCTAGAAAATTTATTTCGAGTGAAGGGAGGTCAGAATCCAACAGCATCAGCAGTCCTTTTTCAGCCTGAATCAGATTTTTGCTCAGGTCCCTCAATTTCAGCCAGAAAATACCTAAAATCACAGAAAAACACACAAACTCATAGTAAAGTTCAGAAATATGAATTTTGCATAAAAACTAATAAAAACATCCCTAAAAGTAGCTAGATCCTACTAAAAACTACATAAAAACAATGCTAAAAAGCATATAAATTATCCGCTCATCACCCAGCATGCCTATAACCCTCAAAAGGATGATGAATGTCATAGAGGCACAACAAAGTCAAAGACCACAAAGGAGGAGAAGGAGAGAAGAACCACAGGAGGAAGAAGAACAACAAGAAGAACAAGAAGAAGAGTAACAATTCCAACCACAAACCAACATGGACATGGGCCGGATGCAAGAGGCAATTGAAAAGGATATTTGAATAGTACCTGAGAGTCCAAGAGAAACAAGAAGAATTCTACTAACAGTACATGAGAACTCAAGAGAGACAAGAGGAACTTCAGTTGAGAATGTTGAGCCAAGAGAGAGATTTTGAGTCAAGATCTCTAGTTATGCAAAGTGAACAAGCTTCATAATTTCAGAAATCTTTTAACCAGCTGGCCCAACTTTAAGTTGATAACATGAGGGCTTTCAAGGAGTTTAAGACTCTTCAGGATGCAAGATATGGAGTTTAAGCTGATTATAACATAAATGGCCAAATCAAGCTCAACTACATTGCGGAACATCTATATAGTATGGACCCAGCATTCCTAATTTATGATCAATACTTCAAGGGAAGGAGTGATATAGAAATAGACAAAGCAATACGCCTTGAAAATAGAATGGAGGAGACAATGAAGAAAGGTGGATTCTGGACAAAGCTAAAAGGAAAAGGCAAGGGAGAAACTAGTGAGCAAGCAGGCGAGAAAAAGAAGAAAGACAAACAAGATAAAAAAATGAAAGGTGGACTTGCTCCTTGGTTATTCTATTCAATAAAAAAAGAACATGCCTGTTTTAGTTAGTAGTCATCTTTTATTTTAAGTCATCCTGGTGTTTAATTTGGCAATAAATGTGTTAGCCTAGGTGTGTGTGCTTTCACTTTCACTTGCTTGAATGCTTGTCTTGTTCCATTAGTATTTTCAATTTAAATAAAAGAAATGTTTGAACTAGAAGTGGAATAGTTCCTTTTTAGCAAGAAGTAAAATAACAGTAAGTGGTGGTATATATGTTTGATTATGTCGTAGCTCACTTATAATGAATAAAAGGATAGATTGTGCTCCTTTTAGTGAAAATTAGCATGTTGTCTATAAATCTTAGCAAATAAAGTCCTTGGGTAAAAGAGAAATGAACAAAAAGAAAGAAAAAGAAAAGCCAAAAGTGGCAACAAAAACAAAAGGAAGCAAAGAAGAAGGCTAGACACCAATAACTTGGACATTAGGACATATGCCTGTGGTGTCTTTGTACTAGGATCTGCTTGGATGATTAGGTTCTATGGAGTGCTTTAACACTTGATAACTTGGGTTAACTAATCTGGGATTATCAACCAAAAGTCCATTATCAAGAGCAACCTAGTTACAAGACATTTAGTAACCCAAAGAGGTGCTGGGCACCAATGTCTTAAGAAGAATTGTGAGTCAAGTGTCTGTAGTGAATATGTGTTGAGTACAAATAAGTTAGGAAATGGCCACAACACATGACACTGAGCAAAAGTTTATAGGAAAAGAAAATAGAGGAAAGCAATTACCAAGGATGAGTGAATAACAAGAGGTCATAGCAGTATGTTAATTGATACTTGAAGGAGACAATCTATGCCTAAAGATCATTAAGAGGTGAGTTACTGCATTTTTCTGCATAAAACCCCATTAGCTAATAATAACGACTTGCTGATATGAACATCCCTTTCTATTTCAATTTTTTTAATAATTCAGTACTTGCTTAGGGACAAGCAAGATTTAAGTTTATGGCGCCATAAACTTGATTCACCCGGAAAGTAAACTTGATTCACCCGGAAACTATCTCTCAACAATTTTCTACCGGCAAGTGTACCGGATTATCATCAAGTAAAAACTCACAGTAGAGTGAGGTCGAATCCCACAGGGATTGTTTGGTGAGCAATGTAATTGGTGAATTGTGCTAGTTGAGCGAAATCAGATTGGTTGAGAATTGCAGAAAATAAATTTGGCGGGAAACTTAAATTGCAGGAAATTAAATGACAGAAATTAAATTGCATGAAATTAAATGACAGAAGCTTAAATTGAAAGAATCTAAATGGAAATGGGGAATTAGCATGAAATTAAAGAGAAAAATATAAATGTCACAATATCCATCCAACCCCCAATCTAATCCAATGTGAGAAAGCATTTCTAGCATGAATTCTTCATCCCTCTCTCAAGGATCCGAGGAATTTCAATTATGGATAGCTTCTCTCTCAAGACAACTATCCAATTGAATTAAGACCGAAAGCTTTCTAACAAAAATCAAGAGAAAGGAAAGAAGAAGAATAAGAAAACTACTATTGATCCATTGAATTACAATAGAGCTCCCTAACCCATTGAAAGGGGTTTAGTTGTTCATAGCTTTCAAAATGGAAAATAAAATTGAAAGATACATCCCTTAAAATTGAAGAATTACCGTAAACTCAATTCAATCGAAAAGTCAAAAAAAAAGTAAACATCCCGTCGTCCCTCTAACTTAAATTCTAAGCTATTTATACACTTTCTTCCATTGCTCTTCAATCTCTGAATTGGGCTTTTGGCCTTGATGGAATTGGGTTGAAGAAAATGGATCCAATTGGTTTTTCTGAATGTTGAGAAGAGATCAGTTTGAATTGCACGTTTTGATGCTTCACGTTGGAGACAACGTTTGATGGCCAACGTTGACTCAAACGCCTTTCATAAGAACAACCAGAAAAACCAGGTACTTTGCTGTCATTGGTGTTTGATTCAACATTGGAGGGCCAACGCTCTACTTACCCACGCGTATCCGTACCTAACGCATTTGCGCCCATGGGGTGAAAATGCGTATCCACGCGTGCGCGTACTGTACGCGTGCGCGTGGATTCTCAAAAGTTAAGGTTCCGCGTACGCACCATGGACGCGTATGCGTCGTTGCGCATTTTTAAAATCACATCTTTGAAGCTACAATCACGCACGTTGGCCTTCAATGTTTGAGGTAGCGTTTGGGGTCCAACGTTGCCTATCCACGCGTACGCGTCAGATACGCGTGCGCATGGATTGTCAGAAATTCCAATCCACGCGTATGCGTGTAGTACGCGAGCGCGTCGTTGCAGTTTTTCAAAATCTCCATAAAGCTCATTTCTTTACAACGTTAGGGGTAACGTTTGATGTCCAACGTTCCCTCCAATGTGAGCACCAGAAATTATGCAGAGAATTGCTCTACTTCCCTTCCAACATTCGAGGCAACGTTGGTGGTCCAACTTGGCCACCAACGTTGCTTCTTCTTCATCTTTTCCATGCTCCTTCTTCCACTTCTCTCCATGCCTTCCTTCACCTGTCATCAACCAATATATGCATCAAAGCCTTGCTAAAGTCATGAGAATTCTCATCCTTCTTAGCACATAAGTAATTATAGCATAATTCTCATGAAATTGTATCATATTAATCATAGTTGGATGAATCTAGGTATGCATGAATTTCTACCCAATTTGCTTACTTATAACACAAGAAAGCGCATAAAACCTATTAAAAACAAAGAAAATGGCTAGTGAAACTAGCCTAAGATGCCCTTGTATCACAAGGACTTATGCGTACACAAACAAGCTGAATTTTCCTCTTGTGCATATGCACACTTAGCTGTGTGCTTCCCCTTTGTTTTCATCATGTTTTTCCCAATTGCATGCTTCTCTCCCACTCTTATCAAGCCATTCCAACCTATTACACCTAAAATCACTCATCAAAACTATCAAGGCATCGAATGGAATGAAGGTAGAATAGAATTGATTAAAATAATCACAAAATAGCATATTTTCACAATTGGACATAATTTAGAGAGAAAATACAAAAGCATGCTATTTAGATGAATAAATGTGGGTTTATTTGATGAAATCAACTAAAATTAAACCAAAATTTATAATCAAATGTGGATTCATAACTGTGATTCTAAATATTTTGTCTCAAGCTTTACTTGACACAGAAACAATACAAGCACTTAACTGGAGAATCATTTTAAGCACTGATTTTTCCATTAATTTTTTATAGTCAGTTATGCTCAGAGCTTTAGGCTTCTCTTTATTTGCACTTGGCTTTGACTCTAAGTGCTCTGTCTCAAGCATTTTTTGACACATTCATACCACAAGCATATAGCTAGGAAGACAACTCTTTGAACTTTGATCAATTTTAACCTTCTTAGCCATTGATGATCAAAGCCTTGGGCCTTGCTTTTTTTTCTTTTTCTTGCTGTGTCTTTTGTTCGAAGGATCAATGATGAGCGGATAATTTATACCCTTTTTGGCATTGCTTTTAGGTAGTTTTTAGTAAGTTCAAGCTACTTTTAGGGATGTTTTCATTAGTTTTTATGTTAAATTCACATTTCTGGACTTTACTATGAGTTTGTATGTTTTTTTGTGATTTCAGGTAATTTCTGGCTGAAATTGAGGGACTTGAGCAAAATTCTGAAAAAGGTTGGCAAAAGGACTACTGATGCTGTTGGAATCTGACCTCCTTGCACTCAAAATGGATTTTCTGGAGCTACAAAACTCCAAATGGCGCGTACTCAACGACGTTGGAAATTAGACATCCAGAGCTTTCTAGCAATATATAATAGTCCATACTTTATTCGGTAATTAACGACGTAAAGTGACGCTCAACGCCAAGTACATGCTGTTGTCTGGAGTTAAACGCCAGAAACACGTCACAACCCGGAGTTGAACGCCCAAAACACGTTACAACTTGGCGTTCAACTCCAAGAAAAGCCTCAGCTCGTGGATAGATCAAGCTCAGCCCAAGCATACACCAAGTGGGCCCCGGAAGTGGATTTATGCATCAATTACTTACTCATGTAAACCCTAATAGCTAGTCTAGTATAAATAGGAAAAGTTACTATTGTATTAGACATCTTTTGACCATTCGGTCTTTTGATCACTTTCATGGGGGCTGGCCATTCGGCCATGCCTGAACCTTTCACTTATGTATTTTCAACGGTGGAGTTTCTACACACCATAGATTAAGGGTGTGGAGCTCTGCTGTATCTCAAGTTTCAATACAATTACTATTACTTCCTATTCATATCTCTTGGATTCCCCAACAGAATCTTTGTGGTATAAGCTAGATAGATGGCGGCATTCATGGGAATCCAGAAAGTCTAACCTTGTCTGTGGTATTCCTAGTAGGATTCCGGAATTGAATGATTGTGACGAGCTTCAAACTCCTGAAGGCTGGGCATTAGTGACAGACGCAAAAGAATTAATGGATTATATTCCAACCTGATTGAGAACTGACAGATGATTAGCCGTGCTGTGACAGAGCATTTGGACCATTTTCACTGAGAGGATGGGATGTAGCCATTGTCAAGGGTGATGCCTCCAGGCGATTAGCCATGCAGTGACAGCGCATAGGACCATTTTCCCGAGAGGATGAAAAATAGCCATTGATGACGGTGATGCCCTACATACAGCTTGCCATGGAAAGGAGTAAGAAGAATTGGATGAAAGCAATAGGAAAACAGAGATTCAAGAGGATTCTAGCATCTCCACACGCCTATCTGAAATCCCCACCATTAATTTACATAAGTATTTCTATCCTATTTTATTTCTTTTTATTATTAATTTTCAAACTTATCCATAACCAGTTAATCTGCCTAACTGAGATTTACAAGGTGACCATAGCTTGCTTTATACCAACAATCTCTGTGGGATCGACCCTTACTCACGTAAGGTATTACTTGGATGACCCAGTACACTTGCTGGTTAAGTTGAACGGAGTTGTGAGCTTCTCTAACAGTGCCTGTAACTTTTTTGGTCCAACAACAACACTAAGCTGTTGGTGCCATTACCAGGGATTATTAAGATCCCAATTCATCATACCATGATCTCTTTGGGGTATTTTTGATTTCATACAAATACAAAGAGACCAATTTTGAGGATCACAATTTCGTCCACCAATCAACTTCTTGTTTAATTTAGAGAACTCATAACACTTCTCTAAATTCTTATTCTTCATGAATTAACATCCTTTATTCCAAGATTAAATATGCACTGTTCTTTCTCATGCATTCAAAATCACAGAGAAATACCACCACATCTGCTAAAATAAGACACTTCTGAATATAAGCTCAAATGCTCATGCATTACACCACTTTTCACTTCTTTTTCTTTTTCTTTTTCTTTTTCTTTTTCTTTTTTCTTTTTCTTTTTCTTTTTCTTGAATTTAAGCTCAAAGAGCCATACCTAAGACATCTTCTCAAAATAAAAATAAAAGATAACTAATTTAAACTAAAATAGCCTAAAAAGATTACAAAATAATAAAGGTCATGCAAAGGACAGAAAATAAAGCATTAGGAAACGGGAAATAACAAAATAAGAATGGAAAAGGGGGAATAGCATAAAAGGAAACTCAACTACCTTAGTCATCCTAGCGGTCATTTCCTCCATCAAGCTGGGCTCCCAGATATGCTCTTAGTCACCCTATGTCAAGTCTCATTTGGGTGAGCTCTATGCACTGACTCTGCTACTCGGCCGAAACCTGCTGAAGGAGGTCACCATGATCATCCTGACTCACCCTCAGCTGCTCAATGGAGGAAGTTAGCTGATGCAAATACTCTTGCGGTGGGAAGTAGTGTCACTGAGGCATCATGGGCTGCTCTTGCTGAGGAGGGGGCACAGGCTCTCCCTCTGCCGCTAGCTCTTCCCTCGGAGCTCATGCGTACTACCTAGCATATTCAATGGTCTTCCTAGGGATCATCTTCTCTATGGGGATGAAGGTGTCATGCTCTACGCGCACTCTTGAGGCATCACAAAGGCAGTGGATGAGTTGTGGGAAAGCTATCTTGGCGTGGGTTGAGGCATTGGAGGCAATGCTATATATCTCCTGTGGAATCACTTGCTCCTACCTCCACCTCATTCCCGAGCATGATACAATGGATCATAACAACCCGGTCCACAGTAACCTCAGAGCAGTTACTAGTAGAGATGATGAAGTGTCGGATAAACTCCAATCACCCACGGGCTACAAGCCTCAAATCATGTCACCCCAGCTAATAAGGCTGTCCTTCTAAATTCAGCCACCACTAAGCTCCTGGAAGGCATATGTTTGCAAGAATCTAGTCATGCCTCCTGTCGCCACTCATCCTTTTAGTGTAAGAGTGATTATCATTCCTTGGAGGCGGCAGCTGGAATGCTTTCCTTACACTCCTCGGATTAAAATCTAGAATCCTCCCTCTGACCATGGTGTGGTAGTACTTGGGACTTGGATTGACACCTTGCACGTGTGATAAACCCATATTTCATGAGTTCTTTTGTGCTTAATTTGAGTGATTTATATAATCCTTTACCTACTTATTCACATTAATTGCATGGTTTTACTTTCCCTTCCTTATTATGTCGTATTGTGAAAAACTTGTTTCCTAAGCTTTAAAAATTAATTATTTTAATTACCTTTATTTCCATTCGATGCCGTGATTAGTATGTTGAGTAGTTTCAGATTTTCTAAGGCGGAATGACTTAGAGGATGGAAAAGAAAACATGCAAAAATGGAAGGAGAAAGCAAAACGGAGCTTTAAGGAAACTGGTGTTCACGCGATCGCATGGACGACGCGATCGCGGGCCAGAAGCGAAGATTCAGCGACGCGGCCGCATGACTAACGTGACCGCGCACCTTAAGCATAACACACATGACGCGGTCGCATGACTGACGCGACCGCGTGGCAAGGAAAAGCTCCGAATGACGCGATCGCGTGACAGAGGCCACGCACCAGAAAATTACAGAACACGCCCCAGCGAGTTCTAAACCCCTTTTTGGCCCAAATCCAAGTCCAGAAAGCATAGACCAGAGGTTATAAAGTGGGGGAATGCATCCATTCATAGGAGGGCTTTTCATAATTTACTTTTCTATGATTTAGATTTAGTTTTGAGAGAGGTTCTCTCCTCTCTCTCTTAGGATTAGTATTAGGACTTCTCTTAGTTTTAGGAGTGACTCTCAATCCCAGGTTCTTTATTTTTATTTAATTTATGAACTCTTCCATGTTACATATAATTTTCTTAATTAATGTTATTTGAGGTATTTCCATTCATGATTGCTTTCTTTTATTTACATGATTACTACTTCCCATCTGAAGACATTTTTTATTCAGTAAATTTACTATTTTCTTCCTTTTGGCTTTGGTTAAGTAATTGGTAACGCTTGAGCTATCAATAAAGCAGTGATTGAAATTGGGAGTTGCTCCAATAACTCTAGTCTTTCCATCGGAATTGACTAGGACCTGAGGATTAAGCTAATTAATCCATTTGATCTACCTTCATAGTTAGAGGTTAACAAAGTGAGATTAAAATCCAAATTTCATCACTGTTGACAAGGATAGGACCTCCAGTTCTTATACCTTGCCAAGAGATTTTATTA
>NC_029775.3:65867660-65878229 GCF_000817695.3 Arachis duranensis
GAGCCAAGAGGATCTAATCAACCCTTTAGGCAACAACACCATCCTGGATATCATGGACAAAGACCAAGCTACAATGCATCCCAAGATGATAGATATGGTGGACCATCTTGTAGCTACTAACAAGCCCCACACTATACTCAGAGATCATCCTTTCAACACAACCTCAACCCACAAAACTCACAAGCCTCTTTCCACCATTCACCTCCATATGACCTTAACCCTCAACCACCATACCAACCACCTTATGAGCCATATGAACCATGTATAGAACCACCCCAATTCCAACCAAATTACTCACAAGAACCACCACTTCAATATTCACCATCTCCATATCCATCAATCCAAGAGCATTATGATCCTACTTATGAAAACCGAGTGCATCAAGAGGCAAGGGATCGTCTCAAGGAAACAATGGATCGATTTCAGGCAACCACTCAACAACTGGGCAAGTATTAATTCAATGGGCTTCTAGACGCTTAAATACACAAGGATCAGCTACAGCCCCATGTGGACAGTCTAGTGAAGAGTGTAGCATGAAGGAGATACCAGAAACCCCAGTGAACAAGACAGAGAATGAATTCATACTAGAACAAGTAGAAGAACCTGTCATTGTTTAAGAAGAAGAAGAAGTGGTTGAAGACTTAGGAGATGCAGAACCTCCATGGGAAAGTCAAGACATCGAGCCTCCTTCCAAGACGGTTGAAATTGATGCTGAAGAGGGTGTACAACCTCCAAAGCATATCATAGTTGAAGACTTGGAAGAGGTTGATCAAGAGATGGAGATTCAAGAAGAAGAAGCACAACCTCCCATGCCCTTGGAAAGCAATGAAAAGGAGATTGAATTAAAAGAGAGCTACCAAGAGGAAGAGGTTGAAATTGAAGAAGTTTGCAAAGAGGTGGTAATTATCAGAGAAGAGCACAAGGGAGTGGAGCTTGCAATTTCATTAAAGATACCTCCCCCTAAGTCGCCATCATCCTTCACAACATTCAAGTGGGTAAAATTCATATCCCATAGCTTTCTAATCCCACTTGAATATGGGCTACTGGAGACGGATGGTCAACTTAGAGCTCTTTGCGGCATTAAGAGCAAGAGGAAGATGGTCAGTGGTAAGAATTATCCTGCAAGGTTCATCATGGTTGGAAGCTTTAAGCTTAAACGTAAAGGTTGGTATAGAGCTCAACTGAATGGGTCTAGGAAGTTGTTTGGCCGCTTACTTGAGAATTCAGACTGCTTGCCACCCGAATGGAACAATATTGCTCAACCAAAAGACGGGTGCAAGGGCAAGGTCTGGGACCCCGGAATCCATTCTACCAATCACCACTCTTGGGGCCTTGTCACTTGCTTTAACTTGCTTGAAGGCTTTCTGCACCTTGTTTGGGATCCCGGAGGCTATTGGAAGTACAAACATTGGTGGGGATTCCTGGATCAATACAAGCACAAGCCACCCTAGCAGGAAGCTCATCAAATGTCCAACTTAAGGACTATAACTAAAAGTGCTAGGTGGGAGACAACCCACCATGGTATGATCGTTCATTTTTCATTTTTATTTAGTTTTATTTGCTTTTGAGTTTTATTTTATTTTATTGAACCTGGAATCATGCATAGCATTCACATTAAGCATTGCATTTGCATCTGCATATTGCATAAAAAAAAAAGCGAGCACGCGACGTGACCGCATCAGCGACGCGTCCGCATCGCAAGGAGATGAGAGAATAATAAAGTGAACAGAGAGTTACGCATGTGATGTGTGGAAAACGATCCAACACAAAACTCACCGGCAAGTGTACCGGGTCGCATCAAGTAATAAAATTCACGGGAGTGAGGTCGATCCCACAGGGATTGAAGGATTGATCAATTTTAGTTCAGTGGTTAATTTAGTCAAGCGAATCAAGTATTGGTTGAGTGATTTTGTATCCAACAGTAAGTAAATAGCAGAAAATGTAAAGGGAGAGGGATGAATTGCAGAAATTAGAGAGAACTGAAAGTAAAAGAGCTGAATCTTAAAGAACAAGAAATTAAATGACTGAAACTTAAAGTGCAAGAAATGTAAATTGCAGTAACCTAAAGTGCAAGAAATATAAATTGCTTGAATGGAAAAGGGATTTAAGGACTGGGAATTCAGAATTTAAGCAAGGGAAATTAAATTGCAACAATTAACTAAACAAGAGATGAATTGAAATAGACTAGATCTCAAACAGAAATGGAAATTAAATTGCAGCAGGGGTTCACAGAAGAACCAAAAGGGGAAATGGGATCTCACGACTCCAGAGACTAGATAGCAAAGTCTAGATCTCAATTGCCTTCCCAGATCCAAATTCACAAAGCAATTAACAAGAAATTAAAGAAGAAGCAGTAAAGGAAATGTAATTGAACTCAATTATGTAGAAGAGAAATTAAAGAGATCTTGAATGGAGATTGAGACAGAAATTCCTCAATTCTTCACACCCAATACTCAAACAAGAAAAGTAAAAAGCTCCAGCAAGAACGAGGAAGAAGAGAGATCAATTCTCCTTCCCAATTCTCTAAAATCTCAGTTCAAAGCTCTCAGAGAAAATGAAGTTTCAAAATGTAAAAGTTCAAAAATCAAAAGAAAGTTAAAGGTCCAAAAAGAGATCCTAATTACATCAAACTATCTCCTATTTATACACTTTCTATTCTTGGATTTTGGAATTTGAATGGGCTTTTGATTTGGTGAAGAAATGAATTAAATTAGATTTTTGATTCAATTTCCAGCCCATGAAGAATTAGCTTCCAGGAGGCTGCCCTGCCCTTGTGGAAGACTAGTGAAACAAGTGAAACAAGAAAGTGCATAAAGACTAGTGAAACAAGTGAAATTAGCGTTGCGTGCGTGCTTGGTGCGTTCAAGATGCTGTAGGATGCTGCCCTGCCCTTGTGGAGGGCAGGGCAGAGTTGTCATGGTGCACCAAGCTGCCTGTGCGTGCGTGCTTGCTGGCCGAGACTCCCTTGGTGCGCGTCAGTGTTATGCACTGGCCATGCACCACAAAATGCTGCCCTGCCCTTGTGGAGGGCAGGGCAATGTTGCCAATGGTGAAGTCCCACGTTCGAAACTCAGTGGAGGCACATGATGCTCCTTTTCCTTGGTTTTCTTGGCACCAAAGTAATGCTTAGTTCCTTGCTTCCTTATGGTACCGTGTTCGACCCTGGGAGATTGAAAGCAAGCCAGTTTTTGCTTGTTTTCTTTGTGCTTGAGCGCTACTCCTTTCCTCCTTGTTCTTAGGTTCAAAACCCATAGAGAGCACTAGGAAGCAATTTCCTTTGAATTATCCTTGGATGAAGCCCGATATTGCTCTTGAGGAGGGCAGGGCAGAGTTTTTGCTTCCTTTGGTCCTTGGCATCAAATTGTGCTCCGCCCTTGTTGTGGGCAGGGCAATGATGCTTTTCAAGGCTTGGTTCAATATGCTGCTCTCCTGGAGGGCAGTGTGCTCTCCTGGAGGGCAGTGTAGCTTCCTCCCTTCCATGCGCCACATTCTTTTTTCCTTGGGCCACGCTTTCTTAAGACACGTTTTACTTCTTTTCTTCCTTTCTTCACCTTGAAGAAACCAAAACAACCAATCAAAGTATCTCTAAACTCATAAGGTTTATAATTCATTAAAAATCAATTAATTTTTGCCCAAACCTCATGATTTAGCCTCAATTTAATGGTGGTTGTTTGTTTTAAAGAAGTTATGCATTTTCATTCCAAATCACTTACTTAGGATGCAAGAAAGTGCATAAAGACTAATGAAACAAGTGAAATTAGCTTGAAAAAAGGGTATATGATAACCTGTCATCAGCAGGAGCAAGGCTGGAGGCACGCTATTAGCATAAATTGACTCCACGCGAATGCGTCGATGATGCGTCCGTGTCATTTGGAAAAATAGCCTCCCACGCGACCGCGTCACCCACGCGGTCGCGTGACCTGAAATCGGCGTAAAAAGGGTTTATGGCCGAAAGTTTAGCTGGAATTGGGCTGGACCCGTGCTAGCAGCACAAGCCCTGCCACGCGAACGCGTCACCCACGCGTCTGCGTCATATTGGAAATAAGGCCATCCGCGCGATCGCGTCGACCACGCGACCGCGTCACCCTGGATTTTGGCAATACCAAGTTTCGAACAGAGAGTTGTGCGACTGCAAGGCTACACTCGCGCCACTAGCACAAATCGAGTCACGCGATCGCATGCCCCACGTGTCCGCGTCGCCCAACCTTATCGCGCACCACGCGACCGCGTCACCCACGCGACCACGTCGCCAGCGTCGCACAACCTATCCAGATTAGTGCCAATTTTCTTATCCTCTCTTTTCTAATCCTAATTTCTTCCTTCTCTCTCCTTTCTCACTTTCTTTTTCTTCTTCTCCTCCTTTTTCCCTCTCATTTTATTTCACCACTTGTATGCCATGGCTTCTATTGTTTTCTTACATGTTGTAGCTACCATGTGAATGAGACCCTTTTCATCTGGGTCTCATTTTAATTGCTAATTCCAAAATATTTTTAATTAATTAATTTAGTTTACAATTTGCTTTGATTTTATTCTCTTTTGGTTTTCGAATTTTTATTTTATTTTCCATTTATTTTATTTTATTATTTTCGGTTACTTTTAATTAAAATAAAAAATATATAATAATAAAATAAAATAATATCCACATCATCTCCCGTTCTCCATCATGGACCTAAGTAGAATTGAGCAGTCCAGAAGGACTCTGGGGTCATATGCTAACCCCATTACAGCTGCATATGGGAATAGCATCTGTATACCTCCCATTAAAGCAAGCAGCTTTGAGCTAAATTCTCAACTCATTATCATGGTGCAGCAAAATTGCCAGTATTCCAATCTTCCACAGGAAGAACCTACTGAGTTTCTGGCACAGTTCTTACAAATTGCTGACATAGTACGTGATAAAGAAGTGGATCAGGATGTCTACAGATTGTTACTATTTCCATTTGCTGTAAAAGATCAAGCTAAGAGGTGGTTGAATAACTAACCCACAGCAAGCATAAAAACATGGAGACAGTTATCAGACAAATTCCTGAATCAATTTTACCCTCCAAAAAGGATGACACAGCTAAGGCTGGACATCCAAGGCTTTAAACAAGAGGATAATGAATCCCTTTATAATGCCTGGGAGAGGTATAGAGGTGTGCTAAGGAAATGCCCCTCTGAAATGTTTTCAGAGTGGGTACAGTTAGACATCTTCTACTATGGGCTTATAGAAAAAGCTCAGATGTCTTTAGACCACTCAGCTGGTGGATCTATACACATAAGGAAGACGATTGAAGAGGCTCAAGAGCTCATAGATACTGTTGCTAGAAATCAACATCTATACTCAAGCAGTGAGTCCTCTATAAAAGAAGAAGCTCTGGCAGTAACTACTGATCCTAATCAATAATTACTCCTGATGACAAAATAATTAGCAGAGTTTAAAGAGATGCTCCAAGAAACTAAAAATGCTAACCAGAATATGGAAGCACAATTGAATCAGACAAGACAACAGCTATCTAAACAGATAACAGAAGAATGCCAAGCTGTTAAATTAAGGAGTGGAAAGACATTGAATGTATCAACTCAAAACAGCAGAAAGCCAAGAAAAGAACAACTGACAGAGGATAACCAAACCACTGCCCAAAATACCTCTGAGGATAGTAAGAGCCCAGAGAGGAATACTTCTGGTGTTCAAACGCCAGAAAAGAGGGAAAAATTGGCGTTAAACACCCATTCCTTGCCCAGTTCTGGCGTTCAAATGCCAGAAAAGGATGAAAAGATGGCGTTAGACGCCCATCCTGCACCCAGTCCTGGCGTTCAAACGCCAATGAGGAATCAGACACCTGAGAGTGCTGATAGTAACCCCTCTAAAAAGGCTTCTCCAACCACCTCTGTAGGGAATAAACCTGCAGCAACTAAGGTTGAAGAATATAAAGCCAAGATGCCTTATCCTCAGAAACTCCGCCAAGCAGAACAGGATAAACAATTTGCCTGCTTTGCAGACTATCTCAGGACTCTTGAAATAAAGATTCTATTTGTAGAGGCACTTGAGCAAATACCCTCTTATGCTAAGTTCATGAAAGAGATCTTAAGTCATAAGAAGGATTAGAGAGAAATTGAAAAAGTGTTTCTCACTGAAGAATGCAGTGCAGTCATTCTGAAAAGCTTACCAGAGAAGCTTCAAGATCCAGGAAGCTTTATGATACCATGCACATTAGAAGGTGCTTGTACTAAGACAGCCCTATGTGACCTTGGAGCAAGTATCAACCTGATACCTGCAACCACTATTAGAAAGCTTGGGTTGACTGAAGAAGTCAAACCAACCCGGATATGTCTCCAACTTGCTGATGGCTCCATTAAATATCCATCAGCATAATTGAAGACATGATTGTCAAGGTTGGGCCATTTGCCTTTCCCACTGACTTTGTAGTGCTGGAAATGGAGGAGCACAAGAGTGCAACTCTCATCCTAGGAAGACCTTTCCTAGCAACTGGACGCACTCTTATTGATGTACAAAAAGGGGAAATGACCCTGAGAGTCAATGAGGATGAGTTCAAGTTGAATGCTGTCAAAGCTATGCAGCATCCAGACACATCAAATGACTGCATGAGCACTGATATTATTGACTCTTTGGTGGAAGAGATCAATATGACTGAGAGTCTCGAATCAGAGCTAGAGGACATCTTTAAAGATGTTCAGCCTGATCAGGAGGAACCAGAGGAAATAAAAGAACCTCTGAAAATTCCTCAGGAAGAGGATAAGCCTCCCAAACCTGAGCTCAAACCACTACCACCATCCCTGAAGTATGCATTTCAGGGAGAAGGTGACACTTTTCCATGATCATAAGCTCTGCTTTAAATTCACAGGAAGAGGAAGCACTAATTCAAGTGCTAAGGACACACAAGACAGCTCTTGGATGGTCCATAAGTGATCTTAAGGGCATTAGCCCAGCAAGATGCATGCACAAGATCCTATTGGAGGATAATGCCAAGCCAGTGGTTCAACCACAAAGGCAGCTAAATCCAGCCATGAAGGAGGTGGTGTAGAAAGAGGTCACTAAGTTACTAAAGGCTGGGATTATTTATCCTATTTCTGATAGCCCCTGGGTGAGCCCTGTTCAAGTTATCCCCAAGAAGGGAGGCATGACAGTGGTTCATAATGAAAAGAATGAAATGGTTCCTACAAGAACAGTTACAGGGTGGCGTATGTGTATTGACTACAGAAGGCTCAATACATCCACCAGAAAATATCATTTTCCTTTACCATTCATAGACCAGATGCTAGAAAGACTAGCGGGTCATGATTATTACTACTTTTTGGATGGCTATTCAGGCTACAATCAAATAGTAGTGGACCCTCAAGATCAAGAGAAAATAGCATTCACCTGTCCTTCTGGCGTATTGACAAACCCCATTTGTAGGGTTTATCTTGTATTGATTTTAGGGGATTTTATCACCTTTCACCCACATTTATTCAATAAAATAGCATGGTTTTGTATATTCTCCTTTAATTGTGCTTAAGAGTGAAAACATGCTGTTTAGGACTCAAAATAGACAAATTTAATTCACCTTGACTCTATTAGATGCCTTGATATGTTTTTTAAGTGATTTAACGTTTAGGAGGCAAAGATTGGATCAAGGGAATGAAGAAAAAGCATGTAAAGTTGGAGAACTCATGAATAAATGATGGAACCAAAAAGTTGTCAAGCCTGACCTCTTTGCACTTAATTGACCATAACTTGAGCTACAGAGGTCTAAATGATGCGGTTCTAGTTGGGTTAGAAAGCTAACATCCGGGGCTTCAAAACGATATAAGATTTGCCATAGTTGCATCGCGCATAGGGGCGCGCATGCGCACGGTACGTGGATGCGCCGATGGTGGCACATGACCCACTTAATGCAACACGTGGCCGGCGATTTTAGAAGCCTTGTGGGCCCAATCCAACTCATTTCTGATACTATTTAAGCCAAGGATTGAAGGGGAATCAAGATACTTCACATACTTTAATCATTAGTCATAGTTTAGTTTTAGAAGTAGTTAGAGTTAGAGAGAGAAGCTCCCTCCTCTCTCTAGAATTAGGATTAGGAATTAGGGTTAGATTAGGATCTCATAGTTCTAGGTTTAATTTAAGTCTCCTTCTACTTCTACCTTCAATTGATGATTGCTACACTTTGGTTCTTCTCTCTATCCCTATCCTCTTGTTGTAATTTCTCTTATTTTGTTTCTAGGTTTTGTAATTGAGATATTTTGTTCTTTTGTTTTCTTTTAATAATGCAATTTGAGATAATTCATGTGATTGTGATGTTGTTGATTGTTGTTTTGTTAATTCTTTGTAATTGTTAGTTGTTGATTCCTTTTATTTTTACAAATAAAAATGCTTTCTTTCATTACCCTCCAAGTGTTTGATGAAATGCTTGAGAGGATGTTAGAGTAGAATTCTATGTTCTTGGCTTGAGAAGATGACTTAAGATTTCTTGAGTCACTAGTGTCCAATTGATTGATAGTTGATAGCCATTAACTCTAGCCTTCATTAATCCAATTAGTGGAAAGCTAGGACTTATGGACTAGGATTGATATAACTCACTTGACTTTCCTTTGTTAATTGATTTAAGGATGACTAAGTGGGATTAATCCTTGCAACTACATACTTGTGGCTAGTGATAATGATGAAGACCCTTGACAACCAAACCTTGCCAAGACCATTTTGTTAATAAAGTTTTCTTACCATTTACAATTCATATTTCTCATCCAAAATCCCAAAATAAACAAGGCCATAACCAATGACAAGAACACTACCCTGCAAGTCCTTTGAGAGACGACCCGAGGTTTAAATACTTCGGTTTATAGATTTTAGGGGTTTGTACTTGTGACAAACAAATTTTTGTATGAAAGGATTATTGTTGGTTTAGAGACTATACTTTACAACGAGATTTCATTAGTGAAATTCTATACCGTCAAAAATCCAATCATCACGTATTTGCTTACAGAAGAATGCCTTTTGGTCTATGCAATGCACCTGCAACTTTTCAGAGGTGCATGCTATCCATCTTCTCTGATATGGTAGAGAAGTTCCTAAAAGTCTTTATGGATGACTTCTCAGTATTTGGAGACTCATTCAGCTCCTATCTTGATCATCTAGCACTTGTCTTGAAAATGTGCCAAGAGACTAACCTGGTCTTAAACTGGGAGAAATGTCACTTTATGGTGACTGAAGGAATTGTCCTTGGGCACAAAATTTCAAGCAATGGAATAGAGGTGGATCAAGCAAAGGTAGAAGTAACTGAAAAATTACCACCACCTGCCAATGTTAAGGCAATCAAAAGCTTTCTGGGGCATGCAGGATTCTACATAAGGTTTATAAAGGATTTTTCAAAAATTGCAAAACCTCTAAGCAACCTGCTAGCTGCTGACACACCATTTGTGTTTGACACAGAGTGTCTGCAGGCGTTTGAGACCCTAAAAGCCAAGCTAATCACAGCACCAGTCATCTCTGCACCAGACTGGACATTACCATTCGAACTAATGTGTAATGCCAGTGACCATGCTATTGGTGTAGTGTTGGGACAGAGGCACAACAAGCTTTTGCACGTCATTTATTATGCTAGCCGTGTTCTAAAATTCGCACAGAAGAATTACACAACCACAGAAAAAGAGTTACTTGCAGTGGTTTATGCCATTGGCAAGTTTAGATCCTATTTAGTAGGATCAAAAGTGATTGTGTACACTGACCATGCTGCTTTTAAATACTTACTCATAAAGCAGGATTCAAAACCCAGGCTCATAAGATGGGTGTTGCTTCTACAAGAGTTTGATATAGAAATAAGAGACAGAAAAGGTACAGAAAATCAGGTAGCTGATCACTTGTCCCGGATAGAACCAGTAGCTGGGGCATCCCTCCCCTCTACTGAGATCTCTAAGACCTTTCCAGATGAGCCACTCTTTGCCACTCAGGAAGCACCATGGTTTGCAGACATTGCAAACTATAAAGCTGTGAGGTTCATACCCCAGGAGTACGGCAGGGTGCAAAGAAAAAAATTAATTTCAAATGCCAAGTACTACCTATGGGATAAGCCATATCTCTTTAAGAGATGTGCAGACGAAATGATCCGCAGATGTGTACCTAAAGAGGAAGCACAAAGGATCCTATGGCATTACCATGGATCACAGTATGGGGGACATTTCGGAAGTGAGCGAACAGCCACTAAGGTCCTCCAATGTGGCTTCTACTGGCCTACTCTCTATAGGGATGCCCGAGAGTTTGTGCGTAACTGTGACAGTTGCCAAAGAGCTGGTAACTTGCCTCATGGTTACGCCATGCCTCAACAAGGGATCTTAGAGATTGAATTGTTTGATGTATGGGATATTGACTTCATGGGTCCCTTCCCATCATCATACTCAAACACTTATATTCTGGTGGCAATAGACTATGTATCTAAATGGGTAGAAGCAATTGCCACACCTAATAATGATACCAAGACCATGCTGAAATTCCTCCAGAAACACATCTTCAGCAGGTTTGGTGTTCCCAGAGTACTAATCAGTGATGGGGGCACTCATTTCTACAATAAACAGCTGTACTCTGCTATGGTC
>NC_029775.3:65878291-65888706 GCF_000817695.3 Arachis duranensis
AAGGCCTGTCATCTGCCCGTGGAACTGGAACATAAAGCCTACTGGGCAACCAGGTTCCTAAACATGGATGCTCAGTTAGCTGGTGAAAAAAGATTGCTCTAGCTAAATGAGCTAGAGGAATTCAGACTCAGTGCCTTTGAAAATGCAAAAATTTTTAAGGAAAAGGCAAAAAAGTGGCATGACAAGAAGTTGTCATCCGGAGTCTTTGAGCCAGGACAAAAAGTTCTACTCTTCAACTCTAGGCTCAGACTATTCCCAAGAAAACTGAAATCCCGATGGAGGGGCCCGTACGTGATTATAGGAGTGTCACCATATGGATATGTTGAGCTTCAGGATATTGATTCTGACAAAAAGTTCATTGTTAATGGATAGAGAATCAATCATTATCTTGAAAACAATTTTGAGTAGGAATGCTCAAAACCGAGGCTTGAATGAGTCTCAGTAAAGGTCCAGCTAAAGACAATAAAGAAGCGCTTGCTAGGAGGCAACCCAGCCATTAGCAGGTTATTTGTTTTACTTAATAAAAGTTTGATATATATTCTTCGAGGTTGATCATCGAAATTGAAGGAATCCACAGAGTTACCGAAGGATATAGTGAAAAAAGCAGAGAAAAGGAGCTTGCTGGCAAGAAAACGCCAGTAAAGGGCATTCTGGGCGTTAAACACCAGAATGGATACCATTCTAGGTGTTTAACGCCAGTAAAGGCACCATTTTGGGCGTTAAACGCCAGAATAGGCACCATTCTGGGCGTTTAACACTAGAATTGCAGCATCTTGGGCGTTCAGCAAAACGCCTAGTGATAAAGGGGTTTCTGGCATTTAACGCCAGCCAGGGTGCCTGGCTGGGCGTTAAATGCCCATAATGGCCAACAATTGGGCGTTAAACGCCATAATATCCACTTCAAATTTTTTCACACTTTCATGTTTTGACCCATAATTTTCTACATAAACATGTTACAAATTTTCATCATTCACCCTCAAATTTCAAAAATCCAACAATTTTCTACATTATTTATCAAATCTCTTTCAAATCCTTTCCAAATCTTCTTCAAAAACTCAAGTATTTTCTCAAATTCTTTCTATATCTTCTCAAATCTCTTTCAAAACTTTCGAAATCCCTCGCCCTCCCTTATAAATACACATTCGGCCATCCCCCTCTCTTCACCATTCGAATTTGCTTCTCCTCCTCTCTCTCCCCTTTCCTTTTTTTTTGCTTGAGGGCAAGCAAACCTCTAAGTTTGGTGTGCTTTTCCATGATCACTAAGCTAAGGCTCATCAAGACCATGGCTCCCAATGGAAAACAAACCAATTCAAGAGGCAAGAAAGAGAATACTCCAAAGAATCTTTGAAGTCAAGAGAGGTTCTTAACCAAAGAACATGCAGACCATTACCACAAAATAATGGGTCTAAGGTCAGTGATCCTGGAAGTTAAATTCGATCTGAAAGAAGACAAATATCTGGAGGTCCAAGAGCAAATTCGAAATAGAGGATGGGAAATTCTAGCCAATCCTGAGACAAAGGTTGGAAGAAACATGGTTCAGGAATTCTACTCAAATCTGTGGCTGACAGATAAGCAGAGAATGACTGGAACTGCTTTCCATACCTACAGAACCATGGTCAGAGGGAGAACTATTTACTTCCATCTGGACAAAATAAGAGAGGTCTTCAAACTGCCTCAACTACAAGATGATCCTGAATCCTTTAATAGGAGAATGGTGAGAGCAGATAAGGGGTTGGATCAAGTTCTAGAGGACATATGCCTTCCTGGAACTAAGTGGATAACCAATTCAAAAGGTGTCCCAAACCAACTCAAGAGGGGAGATCTCAAACCAGTTGCAAGAGGTTGGCTAGACTTCATTGGGCGTTCTATATTGCCCACTAGTAACCGTTCTGAGGTCACTGTCAAGAGATCAGTGATGATTTATTGCATTATGCTGGGAAAAGAAGTGGATATTCATCATCTGATTTCTTGTGAGATTTACACAATTGCAAACAAGAACTCCATTGAAGCCAAACTAGCTTACCCAAGCTTAATCTCTTTGCTATGTAAAGACGCTGGGGTGAGGATGGGAGTAAATGAATTCATCCCAATTGAACATCCAATCACCAAGAAGTCAATGGAAGGACAAATGCAAGATAACTCTATCAAAAGGAGGGTGCAAGAATTCCTCCCTGAACTTCCTGAATTTGACTACTGGGCCCACCTAGAAGCATCTGTTGCCAAGCTGCAAGAAGCTATGGAACAAATTAAGGAAGAACAGCAGAATCAAAACTGCATGCTCTGCAAATTGCTAAAGGAACAAGAGAAGCAGGGGCGTGAGCTACAGGAGCTGAAGCGCCAGAAGCTCTCCCTTGAAGGGTCAAACACCCCAAAAGTTAAGGGAGCATCCACTTCTCAAAATCAAGGTTGTTGAGTCCTAACTCTGTGATAACCTTTATCATTAGGAATCTATTTTGGAGTCATTTAAATTTCTGTTTTTAATTTTCTGTTTTCTATTACTATTGGTCTTATCTTATATTTATTGTTGAGTCTTGTTCTTATTCCATGATTAATAAAATTTAAAGTTCATGTCTTAAAGCTATGAATGTCCTATGAATCCATCACCTCTCTTAAATGAAAAATGCTTTAATCACAAAAGAACAAGAAGTATAGGATTTCGAATTCATCTTTGAAACTAGTTGAATTAGTTTGATGTGGTGAAAATACTTTTTGTTTTCTGAATGAATGCTTGAACAGTGCATATGTCTTTTGAATTTGTTGTTTAAAGAATGTTAAATTTGTTGGCTCTTGAAAGAACGATGGAAAAGGAGAAATGTTATTGAGGATCTGAAAAATCATCAAATTGATTCTTGAAGCAAGAAAAAGCAGTGAATACAAAAAAAAAAAAGAGAGCAAGCAGAAAAAGCCAATAGCCCTTAAAACCAAAAGGCAAGGATACTAAAAAGGATCCAAAGCTTTGAGCATCAGTGGATAGGAGGGCCTAAAGGAATTAAATCCTGGCCTAAGCAGCTAAACCAAGTTGTCCCTAACCATGTGCTTGTGGCGTGAAGGTGTCAAGTGAAAAGCTTGAGACTGAGCGGCTAAAGTCGTGATCCAAAGCAAAAAGAGTGTGCTTAAGAACCCTGGACACCTCTAATTGGGGACTCTAGCAGAGCTGAGTCACAATCTGAAAAGGTTCACCCAGTTATGTGTCTATGGCATGTATGTATCCGGTGATAATACTGGAAAACAGAGTGCTTTGGGCCACGGCCAAGACTCATAAAGTAGCTGTGTTCAAGAATCAACATACTTAACTAGGAGAATCAATAACACTATCTAAATTCTGAGCTCCTATAGATGCCAATCATTCTAAACTTCAAAGGATAAAGTGAGATGCCAAAACTGTTCAGAGGCAAAAAGCTACTAGTCCCGCTCATCTAATTGGAGCTAAGTTTCATTGATATTTTGGAGTCTTTAGTATGTTTTCTTCTTTTTATCCTATTTGATTTTCAGTTACTTGGGGACAAGCAATAATTTAAGTTTGGTGTTGTGATGAGCGGATAATTTATACGCTTTTTGGCACTGTTTTTAGTATGTTTTTAGTACATTTTAGTTAGTTTTTATTATATTTTTTTAGTTTTTAATTAAAATTTACTTTTCTGGAATTTACTATGAGTTTGTGTGTTTTTCTGTGATTTCAGATATTTTTTGGCTGAAATTGAGGGACCTGAGCAAAAATCTGATTCAGAGGCTGAAAAAGGACTGCAGATGCTGTTGGATTCTAAGCTCCCTGCACTCAAAGTGTATTTTCTGGAGCTACAGAAGCCCAATTGGTGCGCTCTTAATTGCGTTAGAAAGTAGACATCCTAGGCTTTTCAGCAATATATAATAGTCCATACTTTTCTCAAGAATTGATGGCCCAAACTGGCGTTCCAATTCAGCTTCAGAATTTCCGGCGTTGACACAAAAGTTGGAGTTAAACGCCCAAACTGGCACAAAAGCTGGCGTTTAACTCCAGAAAAAGTCTGTACACATGAAAGCTTCAATGCTCAGCCCAAGCACACACCAAGTGGACCCCGGAAGTGGATTTTTATGTCATTTACTCATTCTTGTAAACCCTAGGTCACTAGTTCACTATAAATAGGACTTTTTGCTATTGTTTCTTCATCTTATGACACATTACATGTTTTATACTATATCTTCTACGGCATGAGTCTCTAAACCCCATGGTTGGGGGTGAGGAGCTCTGCTGTGTCTTGATGGATTAATGCAATTACTACTGTTTTTCATTCAATCATGCTTGCTCCTATTCTAAGATACCACTTGTTCTTCAACCTGATGAATGTGATGATCCGTGACACTCATCACCATTCTCACCTATGAACGTGTGTCTGACAACCACCTCCATTCTACCTTCGTTTGAGTGTGTATCTCTTGGATTCCCTAAGCAGAATCTTTGTGGTATAAGCTAGAACCCATTGGCGGCCATTCTTGAGAATCCGGAAAGTCTAAACTTGTCTGTGGTATTCGAGTAGGATTCGAGAATTAAATGACTGTGACGAGTTTCAAACTCGCGAGTGTTGGGCGTTAGTAACAGACGCAAAAGAATCACTGGATTCTATTCCAACATGATCGAGAACCGATAGATGATTAGCCTTGCGGTGACAGCGTGCGTTGAACATTTTCACTGAGAGGATGGGAGTTAGCCATTGACAACAGTGAAACCCAACATACAGCTTGCCGTGGAAGGAGCCTTGCGTGCATGAAGAAGAAGACAGTAGGAAAGTAGAGATTCAAAAGATATAGCATCTCCAAAACCTCAACCTGTTCTCCATTACTGCAAAACAAGTATTTATTTCATGTTCTTTTACTTTTTACAATTAAATATGAGAATTATTGATATCCTGACTAAGAGTTACAAGATAATCATAGCTTGCTTCAAGCCACAATCTCCGTGGAATCGACCCTTACTCACGTAAGGTATTACTTGGATGACCTAGTGCACTTGCTGGTTAGTTGTGCAGAATTGCAAAAGTGTGATTGTGATTTTGTGCACCAGAGACCTCAACCTGTCTACTTGTCTGAAGATGTTAGGGGGTAGCAACCTTATGACAGACTCCATATTTCTGAAGGAGAGAGTCCATCTATTTGTTGCAAAAGTGGCTGCCCCTATCACTAATTAGCAAGGTTCTAAGAACTAGACCAGTCATCGAACTGCTCTAGTAATTGGTTTACTAGTTCATTGGTCCAACTGGTCAAATCGGGGCTCAACCGAAAAAACTATTTTAGAATAAAATAATAAATAAATTATAACTATCTGAGCATAATTAAGTCACAAAATTGCATAACACAACAGTAGCATATTTGTATTACTCTCCCAGTAGCTAAAAGTCTAAAACACAAAACACAAACCACAAAGCAGGTAACACAAGTGCTATCTACATTTTTTTTACTTGTTTCCTTTGCTATATATGTGAAGCTTCTCTTAAGAACCATGTTCTGTACTTTCTTTTGAGTCAGACACAATGCTCCCCACAATAAATACACTAATACACACGCTTGCAAGCACAGAAGACAATCCACACCAATACCAAGAGACAGAAGAAGCACCTTCTCTTCCCCATCCTTATAAAGACTAGTTGTTGTCCATCCAATTCCTTGGAAAACTTCTTCATTCTAGCCCTCCACACAATTGAATGAGACAAAAAAGAGTAAAATCCTTTTCAAAATTGAATTAAAAGACCTTTATACCTCATTAGCCCCACGCCCCCACCCTTCAATTTATTTTTCTTACCTGAAAAATGTGTTCATTGCACAATTTACTAAGTAAATTGATAGTATGAATTATTTTTTACAGAAACAATTAACGAATGGAATATTAGAATGTAGAATCCATCCCGATTTCCACTTTAATACAAACTTGAAAAAGAAATGTTAAAAAAGGAAATACAGCTACAAAGCACTTAATTAATATTAAAGTCAAGCTAATTAACAAAACATACAACCCTAAGCTAAATAATCAAATAATCATCAACAAAATTAAAAAAACACAAAGCAGCAGCAACACAACAGAGACAAAACTCAGAAATCAAATAATCATTCAATGATTTCAAAAACATAAAGCAGCAGCAGCACAGCAGAGTCACAAAACACACAACAGCATACCAAAATCCACAGCAGCACACCAAACCAGAGCACATTAATAATTTGAATAAAAACACAAAATCCTATAATCATTCAATGATTTGTTGATTTCAGAACAGATAGTTAGAGAAAAAAGTGAAAAATGAAGAACAAGTGCACACCAAAGTCACTGACCATCGAGAGGGCGACGAGCAGGAAAAATCCGATGGAGGATGGGAAGAACTTACTTTCCCATCAGGCAGTGAAATAACAGACTCAGTTCCAAAATAAATAATCACCCTAACCCTGAAATGAATAACTATTTCAACAAAAATTCAGAAGCATCATATTCAAAAAATAAAAAATGACAGCAGCAGGCCAGCAGCATAACAAATCCATTTTAACAACATAATTTCCAACACAAAATCAATGATTTACTTAATTTTAGATTCCGAAATCACTAATTATTATAAATTCAAGTTTCAACATAGACTCAACAGAGCATAAAAGGAAATCACTAAACAATGCCACTAACCTTTGACTGAGAGAAGACGATGACGGCGAGACGACGAAGACACGATGGCAAGACGACAGTGAGACAACAGCGAGCAGATCGAACTCAAAGCCTCGAACACTGAAGCTAGAAGACAACGCGATGATGACATACTGAGCTAGGGGTTTGGATTTGGGACAGGGGGAAGGAGGAAGCCGGGTAGGAACCTACAATGATAGAGGGTGGCGGCGGATCCATTGAAAAGGTTAGGTTTTTGGTTTGGCTTTCGAATTCTTGAAGAAGCTAGGGCTGGTGAGTTATGTGATCACGAAGGAGTTTGGGGGTGTGAGTGACACGGCGTGGGTTTGGTTTTTTTTTTTAAATAATCAAAACAGTGTCATTTATTAAGAACAAGCCAATTTCTGGTCCAGTCCGATCCATCTGGCCAGAAACCGGCTAGTTTGACGATTTTTCAAGAATTTTTAAATTGGCAGTTTCACGGGGAAAATCGGACTATTTTCCTAGCCGGTTCTGAGTTGAACTGGTTCAACTGGCTAGACCGGTCCATTTTTCATAACATTGCTAATTAGTGTCCTTAGGACACCAAACTGGCTGAAAATATACATCTAAAGAAAACTCATCACCATTTTGGCATCATTAGTGGGTAAAGCCACTGCTTCCACCCACTTGGAAACATAATCAGCTGCCACTAGAATTTAGTTATTTGAATGTGAGGTGAAAAGGTCCCATGAAGTCAATACCCCACACATCAAATAACTCAATCTCCAATATTCCCTACTGTGGCATCTCATGGTTGTTGGAAAGATTCCTAGCTCTCTGGCACTTGTCACCACTCCTCACAAAATCCCGAGCATCTTGAAAGAGAGTCAGGCAATAAAAACTGCTCTGGAGGACATTAGTTGCTGTCCTCTCACCACCAAAGTGGCCACCATACTCGGAACCATGACAATGTCAAAGGATCTGCTGTACCTTCTCATCCAGAACACATCGCCGGATAATACCATATGAGCATCTCTTGAAAAGATAAGGCTCCTCCCATAAGAAGTCCTTCTCAACACATCACTTCTTTCTGAACCACCTCTTTCATAGTTAGATTGAGTTGCCTTTGTGGTTGCACTATAGGTTTACCATCTTTCTCAAGTAGTATCTTGTGCATACACATAGCCAGACATATCCCTTTCAATTCACTAATGCTCCACCCAAGAGTTGTTTTGTGGCTTCTAAGCACCTTTATCAAAGCTTCCTCTTCATCATGACTCAGAGAGGAGCTGATGATCACTGGATAGAAATCCTGCTCACCTAGAAAAGCATACTTCAAAGAGGGAGGCAAGGGCTTCAACGCAAGTTTCGGTGGCCCTTCCTCCTTAATAAGCGTGTTTGGTTTCCCTTTTTGTGGTGATGAATCATCAATCTCTAGCAAACCATCCTCCATATGGGGTTCCAAAACACCATCAAGCTCTTCTGCTTCAAAGACCTCTTGAATCAATGCTCAATAAGAATAACTCTCATATATCACTCAAAGTCACTAAGATGTTACAGGGCCTCAAGCACATTAAGGATAACCTATTCATCATTGACTCTAAAAGCCAACTCATCCTTTTGCACATTAATAAGGGCTCTCCCTGTAGCTAGAAAAGGTTTTTCCAAAATAATGGAAGCATTCATATCTTCTTCCATATCCAGTATCACAAAAGCAGCAGGAAAAATAAAGGATCCTACTTTCACTAGTAAATTCTTAACAACCCCAAGAGAAAATTTAATTAAACGGTCAGCAAATTGAAGAGAAATTCTAGTGTGCTTTACCTCATTCATTTGGAGCTTTCTCATCAAGGAAAGTGGCATGAGAATGATGCTTACTCTAAGATCACAAAATGCCCTCTAAATAGTAATATCTCCAATGGTGCAAGGAATTAAAAAGCTTACCGGATCCTACATCTTTTCAAGGAGATCCTTCTGAATAATTGAATTGCATTCCTTTATAAGAACCATGGTTTCACTCTCTCTCTAATTCCTTTTGTTGGTCAACAATTCCTTCATAAACGTAGCAAAAAGAGGCATTTGCTCCAAAGCCTCTGCAAAAAGAATGTTAATCTGAACCTTTTTGATGAAGACCTCTAAAAATCTTGAAAATTGCTTGTCTTTGGATGCCTTCTGAAGCCTTTGAGGACATGGCATTTTAGGCTTATACTCAGGCACTGGAGACTTCACTTTGTATTGCTCAACATCAACCAGAAAAGGGTTGCTTGGGTGCCTCTCAGGGGCGTGCTCCATCTTGTCTAGAGCCTTCTCCGGAGCTTCTTTTTCAACCGGCTTCTCACTAGCCTGAGGTGTTAGGAGGCCTCTCAGCTACTTGCTTACTTAACTGATGCATTTGAACTTCCAAATTTCTAATTGAAACTATGGTTTTCTACATGAAACTATTAGTATTCTTAGCAAGTTCCACAACTAGATATTCTAAGTCAGAAGGCTTCTGAGAAGAGGAGGGTGCATGGTGTGGTTGAGAAGACTGAAACTGTCGGTTGTTGTTGTTGAAATTATTCTGATTGAAACTACACTGAGCAGATTTGTTATTGTTGAAGTGTGGTTGCCTCTGTGGTCGATTTTTCCATCCAAATTTTGGGTGATTCCTCCACCCAGATTATAAGTCTCGGGAAATGGATCATTATTAGGGGGTCTAGAGAAATTACCCCTGTAATTAACCTGTTCAAAGGGAAGTTGACCATAATCATAACTCTCCCCTTGAGAAAATCTACCACTCATGTCATAAGAAGCATCTTGGGTATTAATAGTTGAGACTTGTAATTCATCTAAGTGTTGAGTAATGGCCTTTATTTATTGAGACAATGCTTTATTCTAAGAAAGAATGGTATCCAGCGCATCTAATTTCATGACTCTCTTACTCATGGCGGTCCTCTTAGAAGAGTACAAATATTGGTTATTAGAAATCATCTCAATCAACTCTAGAGTCTCTTCAATGGTTTTCTTCATATGAAAGGATCCTCCTGCAGAATTGTCCAAAGAGAATCTTGCGGCCTGAGTAATCTCATCATAAAACATCTGCAACTGTATCCAGTCTGAAAACATGTCAGAAGGGCACTTTCTGAGCATAACCTTGTACCTCTCCTAAGCTTTATAGAGAGATTCACCCTCTTGTTGCCTGAAGGTCTGGACATTAATCCTTAGCTTGGTCAGCCTCTGAGGTGGAAATAATTTAGTCAAGCATCTACTGACCAACTTATCCCATGTATCCATGCTCTCCTTGGGCTGTTTATCAAGCCAATGCTTGGCTCGGTCCCGTTTAGCAAATGGAAAGTGCAACAACCGATAAACATCAGGATGGACTCCATTGGTCTTTACTGTATCACCAATTTGCGAGAAAGTAGAGATGAACAAGTTTGGGTCTTCCTACGGGGGTATATAAAACTGACAGTTTTGTTGCATCAAAGTGATAAGCTGAGGCTTCAACTTAAAATTGTTGGCATTCACAGGAGGCGCAACAATGCTACTACCATAGAAAGTGGATTTAGAGCAGTGTAAGAACCAAGAGTACTTCTAGGTTACTCAAGGACATTATGAGCATAAGGAATAGCAACATTGTTGTTGTTGTTTGGTTTCATAGTGATATCTTCAACTTCTTCCTTAGAACTGTCCTGGAGATTTTCAGCAGCTCTATAAGCTCTAGCCTACTATTGGTGTTTTCTAACTGTCCTTTCAATCTTAGTATCAAAATCAAGAAGAGGTTTCTTGTCCCTGTTCTTACTCATAAACAAATAAAAAATAAGAAAAAAATGGAAATCTC
>NC_029775.3:65888723-65891208 GCF_000817695.3 Arachis duranensis
AGATAAAATTCCAAAAATAAAGAGATAAAAGAAAGCAAAATTTTTGAAAAATATAAAATAAAAATTAATAAATTAAAGCAAAAAAAAGTCTATTCTAGGTCATCAAACAACGGGTAGTCGTCAATCAGAGTTAATCCCCGGCTACGGCGCCAAAAACTTGACCCGAATTTTGAATACCACAAACTAACCGGCAGGTGCACCGGGTCGTACCAAGTAATAACTCGATTGAGTGAGTATCAATTCTACGAGGATTAATGGACTAAGCAACAATATTTAAGTGATTAGGCTAATCAGACAAGCTAAATTTGGTGGTTTGGATTCAAATAGCATAAAACAGTAATCAGAGAATGCAAGAAAGAAACTAGTGAATGGGTTGTGAAAATAGTATGAGAAAATAGTTAAGGCTTTTGAGATGTTTAAATTTCCGGATTATCAATTCTTATCAACTACTTAATCATGCAAATATTCAATTCCCAATAAACCTTAATTGATTAAACTCTAATTTCTTAGTAATTTAATCTGATCTAACTCAATCAACCGCCAATTCCTTGGTCACTTAATTTAAATTAGAATATTAAGTCCAATTCTAGTTTAAGAACCACACAAACCCTAAGTACCTAAAAAGAGAATTGTGAAATTCAAATATCTAGAGAATTGTGAGGAATTGATATCAAGCTGTTATTCAAGTGATTTAACTTTTCCAAGATTCAATAAGAATTCAAATAGAAAGAGAGTTATCTTCCAATATACTCTAATTCCTAAGATGAAGAACAAAATCAATCTTTAAATTTAAACAGAGCTCCTTACCTTAACAATGGAGGTTTAGTTGCTCATGACTCAGAGAAAAACCTAGAGTAAAAAGTGTAAAAGAATGCTATTAGGAAGAAAAGAAGAAGAGTGAAGCCCGAAGGGCTGAATCTTTTCTCCTTTTATATCTTATCCTATTTTTTTCTAAATTTTTAAATCTAAAATCCTAAAAACTATTTTAAAAATTAATTAAAAACTAAACTAAGCCTTCCGTGGAGAGATGAGGATGCGAACCTGGAGCTAAACGCTGAGCAGTGGCATTTAGAGCCATCAAATAGAACACAACTTTGGCACTTCTGAACACCTGGTGCTAAACACCGGGTAATGGCATTTAATACCACCTTTGCAGAACCTTGGCACACTTTACAATGTTCCTGATGCTAAATTCCCAGTCATGGCATTTAGCGCCAGCTTCACAGAGAGCTTGCACATGTTACGAAGCTTGTGGCGCTAAATGCAGGGTAATGGCATTTTGCGCCAGCTCGACAACACCAAATTCCTCCATTATCTTCTGCATGAACTCTGTCAAACTCGCCCAAATTTTACATGAAAATAATAAAGCAACATTGCAACTCAAAGTAGTATCCATAATGGTCTCAAATATTAAAATCTCATAAAAACTCAACAAATCTACATCCAAATCACTAAAAAAAGATAAGAAAGATGCTCACGCATCATGCATCTACCCAAGAAAACTCGTGTCTCAGATAATATAATGCACATGCTATTTAGATCAAGATTATAATTCATCAATGTCATAATTTCCATCAATCATGTGTCAATCTTAGCAATCATAGTTATACTTTCATATTATTTCCTCCATCATCATCATTTTGCAATATCATACTTCATAATCGCTCTCTTCACCAGCTTTAGAGTCATGACAGGGTTTACAAAAAGTAAAAAGGCTAGCAGAATAATCAAAAACTCAAAAATCCATGTTGCAACATGATGAGCGGATAATTTATACGCTTTTTGGCATTATTTTTAGGTAGTTTTTAGCAAGTTTAAGCTACTTTCAGGGATGTTTTCATTAGTTTTTATGTTAAATTCACATTTCTGGACTTTACTATGAGTTTGTGTGTTTTTCTGTGATTTCAGGTAATTTCTGGCTGAAATTGAGGGACTTGAGCAAAACTCTGAAAAAAGCTGACAAAAGGACTGCTGATGCTGTTGGAATCTGACCTCCCTGCACTCGAAATGAATTTTCTGGAGCTACAGAACTCCAAATGGCGCGCTCTCAACGGAGATGGAAAGTAGACATCCAGAGCTTTCCAGCAATATATAATAGTTCATACTTTGGCGTTGAACGCCAAGTACATGCTGCTGTCTGGAGTTAAACGCCAGAAACACGTCATGATCCGGAGTTGAACGCCCAAAACACGTTATAACTTGGAGTTCAACTCCAAGAAAAGCCTCAGCTCCTGGATAGATCAAGCTCAGCCCAAGCATACACCAAGTGGGCCCCGGAAGTGGATTTATGCATCAATTACTTACTCATGTAAACCCTAGTAGCTAGTCTAGTATAAATAGGATAAGTTACTATTGTATTAGACATCTTTTGACAGTTTAATCTTTTGACTTTGTAGTCTTTGAACATTCGGTCTCTTGATCATTCAGGGGGCTGGCCATTCGGCCATGCCTGAACCTTTCACTTATGTATTTTCAACAGTGGAGT
>NC_029775.3:65891420-65907405 GCF_000817695.3 Arachis duranensis
CGTGACTGACAACCACTTTCGTTCTACTTTAGGCCGGGCGCATATCTCTTAGATTCCCCAACAGAATCTTCGTGGTATAAGCTAGATAGATGGCGGCATTCATGAGGATCCGAAAAGCCTAAACCTTGTCTATGTTATTCCGAGTAGGATTATGGGATTGAATGACTGTGACGAGCTTCAAACTTCTGAAGGCTGGGCGTGATGACAAACGCAAAAGAATCAAGGGATTCTATTCCAACCTGATTTAGAACCGACAGATGATTAGCCATGCTGTGACAGAGCATAGGACCATTTTCACTGAGAGGATGGGATGTAGCCATTGACAACGGTGATGCCCTACATACAGCTTGCCATGGAAAGGAGTAAGAAGGATTGGATGAATGTAATAAAAAAGTAGAGATACGAGAGGAGCACAGCATCTCCATACGCCTATCTGAAATTCCCACTATTGATTTACAGAAGTATTTCTATCCCTTTTTATTTTCTATTTATTATTAATTTTTGAACTCATCATAAACCAATTTAATCTGCCTAACTAAGATTTACAAGGTGACCATAGCTTGCTTCATACCAACAATCTCTGTGGGATCGACCCTTACTCACGTAAGGTATTACTTGGATGACCCAGTACACTTGCTGGTTAAGTTGAACGGAGTTATGATCACACCAGGGATTATTCAGATCCCAATTTATCACACCATGATCTCTTTGGGGTATTTTTGATTTCATACAAATACAAAGAGACCAACTTTGAGGATCACAATTTCGTCCACCACAACAAAATAGGGTGGTCGTGCGTTAAATTATTATTTCTTAATCTATTTATGGACAATACATATATTAATCAATTATAATTTCAAATTAAGTTATTTCACATTAAATGATTTATATAATGGTGATATCATTTATTGTCATAAATACTGAATTAAATAAGTTATTATTATTTTTGATTTAGAATTAAATGAGAATAAAACTAAAGATACTATTTTATTCTTTAGAGTTTAATGGGTGACACACCTAAATATAAATAATAACTTCAGGATTTTGGTCTCCAACATATCAAAGTCGCCTTCGTAACTCTTTTTCAATCAAAGGAGTTCAGAGATACAGAAGGCCTTGGTTGAGAAAGATCAAAGAACCAAACTCTCTCAATTATAATGATGAATTTAGATACGCTTCCCCACTCTCAAGTATCTCTTTCTTAATGATTTAACATAGATGATTTTGAGATTAAAGAAACCAAAAATTTCCAATAAAAACTACTACAAACTAAATTTATTAATTATCTTGTTGTTTTTCTCTGCTGCGATAACAGTTCAAGTCCTGACCTAGTTAAGAGTAGCACCTGTACAATGCTTCATGTACGAGCCCTCACAAAGCACCTCTGAGACGTGTTATCCTATATTCGTCGCAATGGTGCCTTTACAAATCGGATTCCACCAGACATTATAATCTTTCCCAGTTGAAGGAGTATTGTGCCACATAAGACTATACTGCCAAACAAGGGCTGGCTAAGGCGAGTAGGGCGTCTGCCACAAGTGTGTTGATGCACATTAGTGGCTCCACTACATATATTGCTACTCCTAAGAAGATAGTATGTATAATTCTATACATGTTACTCCTAACTTTTAAAGTAATACTTTTTATTATTTAGCAATGCTTTTTAAAAAGTATTGCTTAAAAAAGTATTGCCAAAATATTAAAAAAATGTGACTTTAATTTTAACAATACTTGCATAGCTACCATAACCACCATAAGCATAGGCATACTAGAATCCACCTATCAATTTTCATATACTTTACAGATCTTACATTTTAATTTTATATTTAATTTAACTAGCTTATATACACAAAGAGACACTTTGAGGAGGCCTTAATAAAGACCAAGGAGAATCATGCCACCCAACTCTCTACAGGGGCGTCACTTTTCCTCTTCTTTTGCATGATGAGGTTTGGACACAAACAGTCTGTTGGCAAAAAATAGACAAAGTATATGGTGTAGGTTGCATCAATACTACCACCATGCTTTACTTCACGGATAAAGGGATAGTAAAAGAGCATTATATAGCCATTAAGACAAATCTATGGGAGTAGATCACTCAGTTCAACATGGGACTTACCTCGCAGATGGGGCACCATACAAAGTAGAAGAAGAGGTACACCAAATGGCAGTGGACTCACCAAAGACAAAAGCAAGAGACCACCCGACTCCAATAGACCATCTCCACTTATGACTCTTTGATGCTCAACATAAGGTGCCTATTTAGTTTGATTTGGGGTTTCATACCGCTTATGCAAGGTAGCATGTCCAATGGTATCCAGTAGCCTCCTCCACCTTCCTTCTTGACAACCAACAGTAGTGTTTCATCACCTGCTACCTCTGCAAGACCGCCCACTCGTGGATTGAAGGTGATGGTGATGACAAAGACAAAGTGTATATTGATGAGGACTATGATCATTGATTTTGATTTATTTTTTTATATTAATTTTAAATTTTATCCAGTATATTATTTTTATTGTTTCAGTCTAAATTTTTAGTAATTTTTAGTTGTTGTATTATTATTATTTTGATTTATCAGGTTTAAATTTAAAAAAATATATATTTTATGGACAGATAAGCCATCAATGGTACTTACATATGAAATTTTGTTTTTCTTTATAATCGACACCTAAATCGTCGATAATATTATTAAATAAAATTATCGACACATGGATTTTACCAACAGTAAGTAGCGTTTGTATTATTAATTATTGTTATTACCACGGCCACAGGATGTCAGTAAAATTAGTGGAAAATTACCAACAGAGACATATTCAATAGACATTTACTGGGGTCAATCTAAAATCAACCCAACTATTTTGGGCACATCTGATGCAACATATAATTAAGATCATTAGATATGTTAAATAAAACTTCAACGGTTGAGATGATATTAATTTAAAACTTTTTAAAAATTAAATCAAAGAATATGATATGTTTCAAAATTTTAAAAAGACCTTTCCTCTTCCTTAGAGTAAAACAAAACCCTCCCTACCTCTGTCTGCTAATCTGGATAAGGCAGACTAAAATGAAACCCTACTCTACTTCTATGTGCTAATTTGGGAAACGCTTCCTTTGACAAATGTCGGCGACATCATCCCGAATGCCGGTGTTACCAAGGTTAGCACCAAAAAGGCCATGACACCGATGTTGTCGAGGAAAATGGTGAAGAGGAAGAGCAAGATTACATGGTTTAGGTGACAAGAAGACACGGATCAAGATAACCATGGGTTACTGTGGTCATTGATGCCCCGCTAGTGGTTTCAAGCTCCTCCTCGAATTTTGTAAGAATTTTGACAATGTCAATTTCTGAGAAATCACTTGTCAGATCTCAATAGAACTACACTCAAGACTGTAATGAGTATAATATGAAAAGCAAATTCAACAAAATCACAATTGCAGATTGTACGAAAATAATTTTGTGTGCAAAATTTTAATTCTGAAAATTTTCATGCTATATTACTGGAAGAAGGATTAAAATAAGAATTTACATAGTACTTGCATTCAATTTCTGATTATGTGGATATCAAAGGGGGCTTCATGGGTTGCAATTTTGTTATTTTTTTCATTATGATTCTATTGTTTGTAGAAGACATTAATTACTTTATTGTGATTTTTCTCAAACTTCTTAATTAACTAAATTGTACTCCTTCCAATGTAGCATCATACTAAAATATATAATTATTTTAGCAAAAACTGGAGGTAGTTGCAAACAAACATGATGTTAACTTAAAACAATACTTCAATCGATGTTTTAACTTGATTCCACTAAGGAAGCCAAAGTCCATCATGTAGAGGTCTTTTGGTTCATTGTTTTGCTGAAAAATTAAGGAGATAAGCTTCTTCATTCCTATCTTTAGTTTAGAATTTTCCTCCTTTGTGCTAGAATAAATCATAAATTTTTATGGTCACCTACCTGCCTTGTTTCAGTAGTTAAATCTGAACAGAAAAATATGATAGCAAAACTATTTTGGTCAACTCCTTAGACACTTGCCATGAAAATTTGAAAGTTCACTACTCTTGAAATATGTCCCTCTTATCATTTAATATATCAATCTACCATTTTTTTTCCCAAATGCTTCTTATTATTCATAGAATTAAGAAAAATAACTAAATGCATGAGCATTAAGCTTGGTTCAAGATTCTCTCATTTTGACTTATTGGCTTATTTTTACTTTTAATGGTTTAGGTCTATTAAACTTCTAATTTGGTGAGTCTAAGTTAAGTCCTGATGACAATAGAGGCATCATAATCAAGAGTGAACTTTCAATCACCAATGGAGATTAGGAGCAGGTGGTCATGAAACCTTTTGGCATATTTTTGTTTTATTCTACTAATAAACTTTTGGCACAGCTGGAGCCTGGGTTCTGACCACCAATGTCAGATTCAAGCCTTGGTACGGTTGGTGCAACGAGTCAACATGAGCAGGCAAACTTCTTTTGGATCTGATCACGAAAGATCCAATTGAGCGAGTGATGAACCCGCCATACATGATTATGTATAAATGGGAACAAAATCCTTGTGTCATTCTTGAAAAGAAATATAGTTGTCATTATTTCTTTTCCTAAATAAAAATTTAATTTAATACCTATTAGAGGTGGATTGATTGTTCCTTTGATTAACCGAGTTAGAGGATTGATTATGTATGTTATTTGTGCATCTTATTTTAATTGTAACTAAAATCAATTAGCTAGCCAGTTGCAAAGTGGAAGCTCGGTATAGATTGATGGTTGCTAGTCTTTTGATGTACTAAAAAATGGATGAAAGAATGTCTCAATTGTTATTTTTATTGAATAATTTTATTTTATTTGAGCTAAAGAGTTCAGTTTTATTATTAGTGAACCTAGATTTTTTTCGCTCTATTTTTCATTTTTTATTATGTTGAATTGGTTATTTTTGATGTTATGTGTATCGTTGAATTCAATAAATTTAGATGCCTTTCTTTTTAGTATGTTCCATGCATCTACATTATTCTATAGTTTTCTGAATGATTTCAGCTTGTGATGGGTTTATGCTATACTAACCAATAAAGGATCTTTTCTTGCCTCACAAAGTATGTTCAACATGCCAAAATAAAAACTCTAGCAACAAAAATGTTCTGTTCTTGCCTTCAGTGTACGATGTAGCTACTAAGTGTTCCTTTAAATCTCTGGCCGTTGCAAACATATTCAGCATCCTTTAATCAGAATTCATAATCAAATAATCAAAACTAACCAACAAACTAGTAGTAACCACTGAATTTGCAAATAGAATTATAGTACTAACTACTGAATTTACAAACAATAAAAAAAATCAAACTGTAGTAGCAAAACAAAACAGAATAAAAACAAAATTTGAAAATCACAAACAAAATCATAAACAAAGAATTTGAAAATAGAACCATAAAAATAGTATTCAAAATATTTTAACACTCATAAACAAAACCAAAAAAATTCGAACAAACACATAAATAGAATAAAAAATAATTAAATGAAATCAATGAAGCAAATTCATAAAAAAAAACTGAACATAAACATAAATAGAACAAAAACATACCTGAGGCTGAGGCTCAATTAGAACTCTGGAAGTAGATCAATAAAGAGGGAGATGGAGCACAACAGCGTTGACGACGATGCTGACTCACTGAGATCCACATCACCACTCTGAGGCTGAAGACGAACGATACGAAGAGAAAAGAGAGATATTGAGAATGAATGAGAGAACAAGGTGCTGGCTTGAGAAGAGAGAGAAGATAAAAATGATGCCGGGAGAGGGACTGAAACTAGCAGCGAGTGCTGGGATGCACGACGACGTCAGGACTAGAGAAGCATAAAGTAGGTTGTGGTGGTTTAGTGGATAGAGAGGCAATGAGGTTACAAGTAAAGAAATTAGGATTCTCTTATCCCTCATAAATTTAAAAAATATTTGGGGTGAATGTAAAATAATTATTATTATTATTAAATTCTATATGGGTCATATTCATAAATAATTTATTGTGCACATTAGAAAAACTCAAAACACTTGAACTTATTAAAGACAAATCTCATTTACTGGCATCTTAGTCGTCAATAAAATAAATTTTTAATGATGTAATCATCAATAAGCCCGTTGATAACAGTAAATTTTCTAGTAGTGGTTGGATTCTAAATATGCTTAGCTTGTTTATTTTGTTTTATTTTTTATTTGGTCTTGGTTATACTCTAATTTAAAATTCTTAAAACTACATTATATGTTATCTCACTTTTAAATATTATTTTTAGTTTTTAGATGTTTTAGATGTTCTTCTAATGTTAAAATTTAGATGTTTAATTGGATGATTTAAAATTTTTTTGTGTATGTTAATCTTGGCTTTTCATTTTTATGTTCATTATATATTATCTCACTTTTAAATGTTATCTCAAATTTTGGTTTGAGAATTTAGGCCTTTCATCAATTTTGAATATTTAATCTAATTTTAATTTTTTTAAAATTTTAAAACATTTTTTAATAGTGACTGCTTGATGTGGCGTAGTTATATCAGAGATTATTTAATACATGTAATTAATCACACCCAAACATCAAACATACACTTTAAAATATTAGAGACCTAGATATTTTAGGTAACAGAACACAAGAAGCTAAGCAATTAAAAATTAAGAATAAAAATAAGAGAAAATGATACTTTTTTTTTTCCTATGAAATGTTTAAATAATATTTTTTATTTATAAAATATACACTCTTCTCTTTTGAAAAAGTTAAATAACATACGTTTTAATTTATTTGATTTTAATAATTATTTACATATATAAATTAGTGATATTATTTTATTGTTTCAAAATAATAATAATAATATAAATATGTACTTGTTATTATTGTAATAGTTTTAATTTATTTTTAATATTTTAACTTGTTACAAAAATATTTAATTCAAAATTTTTATATTAATTAATAAAAATATTAAAAATAATTAAAACTTCTAAAGAGTTAAAATATTTTATATTATGTAATAGTGTACACGACGTTACGTGAAGGTACTAAGAATCTCTTGTCTGATGAGGATGGATCGGGTACCCATTAGTCTGACAAAATGGTGTGACGCTAACACCTAAGTCAAGAAGCTAGAAAAATAAGAAACAAATGCATGAGGTGAATTTAATTGATCATACTAGAAAGAGTAGTTGAACACTCCTTTTATAGATAACTTTTGTTATCTTATCTTTAGAAATGAGGGTGGGTCCCACCTTCCATGAATTAGTGAGTTTGTTGGGATTTAGAGTATGTTTTCAAAAATTTGAATGGCAGGACTGGTCAGGCCGATTGTCAAAGGCCATGGAGGTCCTGGAAATTTGGTCCAGAACAAATAGTAACAATAATAATAATATATTTATTGTTAAAGTAATAAGTTTTATTTATTTTTAAGATTTTATCATTAATCATGTAATATATAAAAAATTTTAAATTAAATACTTTAATGACCCAATTTTCAGTATGACATGTTCATACCAAAATATTGAGTGTTACCAACTTGAAACCACACTGAGACTATTATTAATAATATTAAGTCTATAACTGGGTTAACAGAACTCGATTTTTACAAAAAACCTTTCTTAAAGAAAAATCACAAAAAAAAAACGTGAAATTATGTAAACTAAAAAAATAAACATATATACACAAACAGGATATATATATATATAGCATCCAAAAGAAAAAACAAAAGTGAGAGTTTAAGACAAAAGAAACACTAAACTGCAGAGCTGTCAAAAGAAGATACTGATGTCGCTACCTAATCGCTGTCAAAAGTCAAGTTCACAATCTCTATATCCATCTCAAGATCCTCATTGTCCTCAAAAGTCAGATCCACAATCTCTATCTCTTCGATGTCCTCATCGTCAGAAATAACGATAACCTCTGATATACTCTGGAGACTACCATCACTGATGCCGCTTGCGGAAACTGTACCACTACAAAAAAATTTGCTCAACTGCTAAGGGCTGACCAGAAGCTACGGTGAAAGTCCCGATAAGCTCTATGGTGAAAGGGTCAGAGGAGCGAGTAGAACATATCCAAACCTACTGGATGAGACTTAGAGATGTAGTCATCGACGACAGGACCAGGCTCAGGCACCGCTTGACCATCCTGCTGTGCTGGAACAGGACCCCATGCACGTAATGAAAATGATAGTGGACAGAATCGGGATGTAACCATGATAGCGGAAAAGCATACGGTGCGCCCGGATCAAAGAAGGGTGAAGCTAGTGGGTGTTGAAAGGGATGATCTCTAACTACGTACTTACAAACTCAAGGCTTCGTGGTCACCACATAGAAGCTGTGAAGGACAGGATTCTCGTACACATAAGGCTGCTCAAGCTCATAAAAGATGACACTCGTCTCCATCCGAAAGGGGGTAGGAAGATACGGGGTAATAACTAGGGAGTTCTTAGTAGGGACGAGGTGAAACAAGTTAATTTGCTTTTTATATAACGGCCACGTGTCCCAGATCAATCTGACCACAACAACAAAATCTAGGACAAATAACAAACAAAAGCAAACAGCAACATAACGTACAACCACAAGAACGAATTCAACACACAGAAGAGATATGCGCAACCAAGTATGATGCATGTCTAGCCCTAGTGTAGGTAATGAGTTCATCCGTCGATTTTTGACCTGCGCCCGACATTACATCCTTACAGACATTGTCTCTCGTTATCATTGCCTTGGGATATAATGCCCGATACACTCTTGGGTTATAGCGCCCGCACGCTCTTGGACTATAGCGCCCATATCACTCTTCAGCAAATCATCGGATAAATCAATGATAAGAAGAGTCATTGGTGTAGCACTCCCAACTGTAATTATCTGATCACATAATCAAATACTTTTCAAGATATAATAATTCCTTATCCAAAATTCCACAATCTATATAACATATCAACTGAAATAGAGCGGATCATGAGATTTAACTTTAGAATCACTTTTTTGAATCTTTCAAAGTTATGCTTAAACTTTATAAATACTTTTTAAAAAAGTATAAATATGTCCACATGACTAAAAGTGCATAAATATATTTAAATTTATTAAAATGGCATCTTATGCAAGTTACTCTAGTTAAATTGATGAAGTTTAAAAAAAATACTCTGAATTTCTATAAAAGATGCCCAGTCTTTGCTGGTTACTTTATAATTTATTCATAATATTGTACTAATTTTCAAATACCCAAACTTCATTAAAATAAGTAAATCGGGTACGGTTCTTCCGTTTTTAAAATAAAACCTTTTCTTTCCATTAGAGTCATATTTTTTTCAAAACCATCAATTAATTTTTATTCTTTCTTGAAACTATACTCAATTTATTTCAATAAAATTCATATATTTATAAATAAATAATTTTTATTCAATAAGTCTTTCTCAAAAGTCAAGTGATGCACCACTATTTCGTGGTACATCTTGCGATTAATTGAGTAGATTTTATCTACTATTCTCACACTTATTCATAGAATTTGCATGTTTTACATTTTTCTTCCTGATTTTCTGCTATGATTGAAAATATGTTTCTTTGTTCTTAATTTAGCTAGTTTTACTCCTCTCTTATTACCATTCGATGCCTTGATATGTGTGTTAAGTGTTTTCAGAGATTACAGGACAAGAATGGCGTATAGGATGGAAAGGAAGCATGCAAAAGTGGAAGGAATACAAGAAGTTGAAGGAACTGCAAAGCTGTCAACCCTGACCTCTTTGCACTTAATCGATCATACCTTGAGCTACAAAGGTCTAAATGAGGCGGTTCCAGTTGCGTTAGAAAGCTAACATCCGGGGGCTTCGCAACAATATACAATTTGCCATAGTTAACCTGGCGTTTAGGGGCGCGTACGTGCAAAGCACGCTTACGCGCACATTCGCGAAAAGTCCATCGGCACGCACGCGCACCTAGCGCGTACGCGCGCATGAGCCACGTCCTGTACGTTCCCAGCAATTTCTGGGCTATTTTTGGCTCAGTTTTTGGTCCAAAAAACACAGAATAGAAGCTACAGAGTGGGAGAATCAGATACATTCATTCATACACTTCTCATTCACACAATTTTAGGTTTTAGATGTAGGTTTTAGAGAGAGAGGCCCTCTCCTCTCTCTTGGTTTTAGGATTTAGGATTTCTCTTAGTTTTAGGTTTATTTCTTCCCAATTCTAGGTTCAATGTTCCTTTAATTTAGTTTCTCTTCTACTTTTATTTATTCTATTACTTTAATCTATGAATTTTCATGTTAGATTTGATTTTATATTTAATGCAAATTGAGGTATTTCATATTTATGATTGCTTTCTTCAATTTATATTATTGATGCTTTCAATTTAATTTAAATTTCTCTCCTTTTGGCCATGGAGTTGATTAATATGTAGAGACCCTTGAGTTAGAAGACTCAAGAGTTAATAGGTAATTTGAAGTTGTTGGCTGGCTTTCTAGTCTTTAACCTAATCCTTCCCAAGGGAAAGGATTAGGACTTGTGAATAGAAGTTAGCTCTTAGCTTGACTTTTCTTTATTTGGTAAAGGATAACCAAGTAGAAACAATAACCTATTATTATTAATCTTGGAAAATCCAACAAGGATAGAACTTCCGATTGATCTTCTCCTTGCCAAGAGCTTTTCTAGTCATTTAATTTTCATTACCATTTACTATTCTTGCTTCTTATATTAAAAACCCCAAAAACATACTTTTCCATAACCAAATATAAGCACACTTCCCTGCAATTCCTTTGAGAGGTGACTCGAGGTTTAATTACTTCGGTTATCAAATTTATTAGGGGTTTGTTACCTATGACAACCAAAACTTTTGCACGAAAGGATTCTTTGTTGGTTTAGAAGCTATACTTTCAATGAGAATATAATTGTGAATTCTAGACCACACAAAAGTCTGTTCGTCAAAAACAGCACCGTTGCCGGGGAATTGCAAACGTGTTCCTATTATTGGTTATTATAAATAATTTTGCTTTTTCATTTCTTTATTAGTGATGGGCTTGTGTGAAAATGAAGTAGAATGGAGGGGTATATATAGGGAGGGGGGAGAGGGTAGGTTCGGACATTTAGGGTGGGTTTGGGTGGGAAAGATTTTTGAATTTTGAAGGTAGGTGGGGTTTATGAGGAAGAGTGGATGGATGTGAGTGGTGAAGGGGGTAATTGGGAAGAGAGGTTGAGGTGATTGGTGAAGGGTTTTTGGGAAAGTGTGTTATAGGATTAATTAGGAGGTAAGGTGGGGGGATCCTGTGGGATCCACAGATCCTGAGGTGTCAAGGATTTACATTCCTGCACCAAATAGGCATGCAAAATGCCTTAGCATACCATTCTGGCGTTTAAACGCCGAAGTGGTGCACGTTCTAGGCGTTCAACGCCCATGTGTAGCATGTTTCTGGTGTTGAACGCCAGTTCCATGCTTGTTACTGGCGTTCAGCGCCAGCTTTCCTCAGGGCATATTCCTGGCGTCCAAACGCCAGGATGTTGCTTGTTTCTGGCATTCAGCGCCAGATCCATGCTCTGTTCTGGCGTTGAACGCCAGCCAGATGCACCTTGCTGGCGTTTAAACGCCAGTAAGTCCTTCCTCCAGGGTGTGATTTTTCTTCTGCTATTTTTTATTCTGTTTTTAATTTTAATAATTTTTTCGTGACTCTACATGATCATGAACCTACTAAAACACAAAATAACAATTAAATAAAAATAAAATTAGATAAATAAAAATTGGGTTGCCTCCCAACAAGCGCTTCTTTAATGTCAATAGCTTGACAGTGGGCTCTCATGGAGCCACAAAGGTGATCAGGTCAATGTTGTGGACTCTCAACACCAAACTTAGAGTTTGGATATGGGGGTTCAACACCAAACTTAGAGTTTGGTTGTGGCCTCCCAACACCAAACTTAGAGTTTGATTGTGGGGGCTCTGTTTGACACTGTATTGAGAGAAGCTCTGCATGCTTACTCTCCCTTGTTACAGAAGGATAGCCGTGTGCCTTAAACACAAGGTAGTCCCCATTCAATTGAAGGACTAATTCTCCTCTATTAACATCTATCACAGCTTCTGCTATGGCTAGGAAAGGTCTTCCAAGGATGATGCATTCATCCTCCTCCTTCCTAGTGTCTCACATCCTCTACTGATCCATAAGCTTGTCTTACTGACTTGTCTGCCAATTGTAATGAGAATAAGACAGGCTGTACCTCAATGATCCCTAGCTTTTCTATTACAGAGAGTGGCATGAGATTTGTGCCTAACCCTATGTCACACAGAGCTTTTTCAAAGGTCATGGTGCCTATGGTACATGGTATTAAGAATTTTCCAGGATCTTATTTCTTTTGAGGTAGAGTTTGCTGAACCCATGTATCAAGTTCACTAATGAGCAAGGGAGGTTCACCTTCCCAAGTCTCATTACCAAATAACCTGGCTTTCAGCTTCATGATGGCTCCTAGATATTGAGCAACTTGCTCTCCAGTTAAATCTTCATCTTCTTCAGAGGAAGAATAGTCTTCAGAGCTCATGAATAGCAGAAGGAAATTTAATGGAATCTCTATGGCCTCTATATGAGCCTTAGATTTCTTTAGGTCCTCAATAGGGAACTCCTTCTTACTTGAGAGACGTCCCATGAGGTCTTCCTCATTGGGATTCACGTCCTCCCCCTCCTCTTTGCATTCGGCCATATTGACTATGTCAATGGCCTTGCACTCTCTCTTAGGATTCTCTTCAGTATTGCTTGGGAGATTACTAGGAGGAGTTTCATTGACCTTCTTGCTCAGCTGGCCTACTTGTGCCCAAATTTCTAATGGAGGATCTTGTTTTACTCATGAAACTTAAAGTGGCCTTAGACAGATCAGAGACTATGTTTGATAAGTTAGAGAGACTCTGTTCAGAATTCTCTGTCTGTTGCTGGGAAGATTATGGAAAAGACTTGCTATTGCTAAACCTGTTTCTTCCACCATTATTAAAGCCTTGTTGGGGCTTTTGTTGATCCTTCTATGAGAAATTTGGATGATTTCTCCATGATAAATTATAGGTGTTTCCATAAAGTTCACCCATATAATTTACCTCTGCCATTGCAGGGTTCTCAGGATCATAAGTTTCTTCTTCAGAAGATGCCTCTTTAGTACTGTTGGATGCAATTTGCCATCCATTCAGACTTTGAGAAATCATGTTGACTTGCTGAGTCAACACTTTGTTCTGAGCCAATATGGCATTCAGAGCATCAATTTCAAGAACTCCCTTCCTCTGAGGCGTCCCATTATTCACGGAATTCCTCTCAGAAGTGTACATGAATTGGTTATTTGCAACCATGTCAATAAGTTCTTGAGCTTCTGCATGTGTTTTCTTTAGGTGAATGGATCCACCTGCAGAATGGTCCAATGACCTTTTGGAAAACTCAGATAGACCATAATAGAATATATCTAATATGGTCCATTCTGAAAATATGTCAGAAGGATTTACCATCTGCTTGTATCTTTCCCAAGCTTCATAGAGGGATTCACCATCTTTCTGTTTGAAGGTCTGAACATCCACTCTAAGCTTGCTCAACTTTCGAGGAGGAAAGAATTTATCCAAGAAGGTCGTGACCAACTTATCCCATGAGTCCAGGCTATCTTTAGGTTGTGAGTCCAACCATGTTCTAGCTCTGTCTCTTACAGCAAAAGGGAAAAGCATGAGCCTGTAGACTTCAGGATCTACTCCATTTGTCTTAACAGTCTCACAAATCTGCAAGAACTTAGTTAAAAACTGATAAGGATCTTCAGATGGAAGTCCATGAAACTTGTAGCTTTGTTGCATCAAAGCAACTAATTGAGGTTTCAGCTCAAAATTGTTTGCTCCAATGGCAGGAATTGAGATGCTTCTTCCATCAAACTTGGACGTTGGTTTAGTGAAATCACCAAGCATCCTCCTTGCATTATTGTTGTTGGGTTCGGCTGCCATCTCCTTCTCTTGTTCGAAAATTTCAGAAAAGTTGCCTCTGGATTGTTGTAATTTAGCTTCTCTTAGTTTCCTCTTCAGAGTCCTTTCAGGTTCTGGATCAGCTTCAACAAAGATGCCTTTTTCCTTATTCCTGCTCATATGAAAGAGAAGAGAAAAAGAAAAAGGAAGAGGAATCCTCTATATCTGGACAAAGAGGATCCTTATTATCCAGGTTCAATGTTCCTTTAATTTAGTTTCTCTTCTACTTTTATTATTCTATTACTTTAATCTATGAATTCCCATGTTAGATTTGATTTTATACTTAATGCAAATTGAGGTATTTCAGATTTATGATTGCTTTCTTCAATTTATATTATTGATTCTTTCAATTTAATTTAGATTTTTCTCCTTTTGGCCTTGGAGTTGATTAATATTTGGAGACTCTTGAGATGGAAGACTCAAGAGTTAATAGGTAATTGGAAGTTGTTGGCTGGCTTTCTAGTCTCTAACCTAATCCTTCCCAAGGGAAAGGATTAGGACTTGTGAATAGAAGTTGGCTCTCAACTTGACTTTCCTTTATTTGGTAAAGGATAACCAAGCAGAAACAACAGCCTATTATTATTAATCTTGAGAAATCCAACAAAGATAGAACTTTCGATTGATCTTCTCCTTGCCAAGAGCTTTTTTAGTCATTTAATTTTCATTACCATTTACTATTCTTGCTTCTTATCTTAAAAACCCCAAAAATATACTTTTCCATAACCAATTATAAGCATACTTCCCTGCAATTTCTTTGAGAGACAATCCGAGGTTTAATTACTTCGGTTATCAAATTTATTAGGTGTTTGTTACTTGTGACAACCAAAATTTTTGCACAAAAAGATTCTTTGTTGGTTTAGAAGCTATACTTTCAACGAGAATATAATTGTGAATTCTAGACCACACAAAAGTCTGTTCGTCATCAAGTCTCTGCTCCTTTTTACTCGAAACCTCCGTTCAAAATTTTTATTTAGTTATAATTAATACCAAATCAAAATCCGACCAACAAAACTCAGTTACGTACTATTATATAACTTAGATTTCAGCCAATTATTCAACAACAACATCTCAATTCTTAATTCCTCAATATGGCCGAATCACAACAACAATTCCAACAATAATTCAACTAAAATTTCAATAGCCAACAATCACATACTTAAACAACAGAGATCAACAGATAACAATCCAACCACATATATCAATTAATTCATAATTTAACCCATTAAAGAGTCAAATCCTACCTCTATGAAGCGCAAAATACACACAAGATATCGGAGGGTGTTTTTGATCAGTCAAATGGAGCGAAAATGTCAAAAACTCAATGGTTCTTTCTCTCTCTTGGTTCAGCCAAACTGGTTCCTGGCAGGGACAGCTCCACTTCACGATTCCACCGAACAAAACACATGTCACTGTATAGAGGAGGAAGATACATCCACTTCTATCAAATCAGAATTTTTGTGGGGCTCACGGATCTCAGGAAATCAAGTTTGAAAAGTCAGAAATCAACCAAAATCCTCTTTTTTCTCTCCATGCGTGCCTCGGCTGTTCCTTGAGGAAAGAGAGAGAATTTTGTGATTTTATATAGCTTGATTAGTCACTAAGTGTCACTTAATCAAAGGAAATGAGGCATGTCGCAATGCATTAAGTGTTGTGTGTCGCGATTTTAAACTGTTGAGTCAGCGACGTTAAATTTTAAATATCTTAGAAGGTAATTAAGGTAATTGAACATGGTAAAAACTCAATTAATTATTTCAAGTGGTGGTACTTAATTAAAATAAGAATCGGGTAAATTATTAATGTAAATGACATTAGTAAAGTCGAGCTTTTATAATCTTTCAAACCCAATATCAAGTGATCATCTTTCGTCAAATAAAATTAAATAATAACATAATATCAATATTATATTATTATTCATTTTATTTAAGGATCGTAGAAAAAATTATCATAGACATTACGCAAACAAAACGTAAAACTCGCATATGCAAAACTATCGCAAAAACTAGGATGTTATAAATATTTTGTAAAAAGTTAAAATATTAAA
>NC_029775.3:65907453-65935639 GCF_000817695.3 Arachis duranensis
GTCATTTAGTATTTCGTAAAAGAGAATAATACGATTTTCTTTTAAAAATAATAATAGACGTGAATCATAGCTTAAATAAGCGTGAGAATGAACAGTGACTTAGCAGCAATCATGCTAAGTCCTTATGATCAATTATTAAAATAAGTTTTAATTTAATGTCGTGGATGATTATTATAGGAAGTAATACTATAAAACAACTCAATTTTGTTTATGTCCACTTGCCTCCACTTTAGGGCCACATAGTAGCCCATATGTAGTGCCCTATTCTTCAAAGGCTTTTGAGAAAGGAAGATTGAAATCAATGATGAAAAATAGAAAGAACATCATGAGTTGCAAATAAAATTTCCTCAAATGGCCGGGCTAGTCTCCTTGCTTAGCTTATATTTAATTTGATTCAAATTGCTACATTATTCTACCCCGAAGCGCATTGATAATGACATATTTTGAAATAACGTAGCGTTCATGTAGAGGCGGATATGATTACAATGCGATGCATGTAAAGAAAAAAAGTAGGCCAATCTACTTAAATAAAATAATTAAAATTTATATTTATGAAAATATAATAATTTTAAATTGATTATATATGTGTTTTATTTCGATTTTATATGAATTGCGAAATTCCTTTCGATGATTTGCATATTTACATATAAATAGTAGAACTCCTATTACGATGTATAAAAAATATCAGTTATACATAAATCGTGAAAGTTTTATTACGAGTTATGAAGAGCTAAGTCTATATATAAATATGAAAAAAACAAATTACATTCTATAGTGTATACTAATTATTTATAAATTAAATAATTCACATATAAAAGTCTAATTTTTTTTTGAAATAAATAGAAAATATATTATTTCTCAATAATAATAATTAATCCAACATTATATACGAGGAATTTTTTTTTGAATTACCTGCTTAATTTTTAACTAGGCCTAGCAAGATGATCTCCAAGTTGTACACATAGGGCGATCTCGAGAACAATTTTTGCAAATTAAATTTTACCTCAACCAATTTTAATCCACTTCCACACAAAGAACTACCATTGAGATGGCAAAAAAATTTTTGAAGAGAATAAGAAAAAATTGAAAAAGAAGAAAGTACTTACAAATAATTTGTATTAAAAAATATTGAGTTTTTTATTAAATATTTTGTTTAAAATGAATTTGGATTAGTCTAGTTTATTCAATTTTTAGAAATATTATGTGCACAAATAATAAAATTAATGTTTGTACTTATCAATAAATATATTACAAAAATTTGCACACAGTAAACAATTTATTTGTGCACATGATATTTTAAAATATGGAATAAAACGAACTAATTTAAATTCTAAAAAATTGTATAATAAAAAACTCTATTTTTTAGTGTAAATTATTTGTAGGTATTCTCTCCTTTCTTATTTTTTATTTATTTTTTCCAAAATCTTTTTTGTCATCACAATAATGGTTCTTTGTGTGGGAATGGATTAAAGTTGGCAAAGGTAAAATTTTATTTGCAAAAATTGTTCTGCAGATCGCCCACTCTGAACAGCAACTTGTGTGTAAAACTTGCAAGTGACATTGTTGATAGTTAAAAATTACACATGTAACTTAAAAAAATGGATCTTCTTATATAATATTGGATTAATTGTTATTGAGAAATAGTATTTTTTATTATTTATTTTAGACAAAAATTCTAGACTTTTATCGGTAAATTATTTAATTTATAAATAATTAATATGCACTCAAAAATACAATCCATTGCTTGGTCTCGCTGTTTGTGTATAGATTTAGTTCTTCATAAATTATAGTATGAGTTTTACGATTTATGTGTAAGTGTCTCTTTTTATAAATCATGGTAGAAGTTGCACAGTTTATATAGAATCAAAATAGGACACATATGTAAGAGCTTAGATTAAGGAAAAAGCTCTGAAGTAAAGGATGGCTCTAAGATACAATAGAAAGGTGATAAGGAGAAACTTCACCACCAACGACCTCGTCTTGACTCAGAACGACATCGGAACACAGAATCGGGTGAAGGAAAGCTAGTTGCAAACTAGAAAGGACCCTACAAGATAGTAGATATCCTAGGCAAAGGTTCCTATAAGGTGTCCGTCCTCCAAGGGCGGGAGCTCTCGAGGTCATGGCACTCTTGTAACCTAAAAAGATACTATAGCTAAAAGCCTTGTACCTAGGTGTACTCTTTTTTCCAATAAAAAGAGTTTTTTAATGAGGCACCAGTACAAGGGCTAAGGGTACCCAAGCCTTTATTAATTGACTCTGTAAAGGAATTTTTTAAGCGTTAATAAAAGATTCGTATTTCTTTTAAAAGTTTTCCGTTTCAAACGCATTAACTTAAGCTCAACAAACCTCAAAAATATTGTCCGACCTAAAGTTGTTGGCAAGATAAAGCGACGAGGTACAAGTTAATGTAAGAAGTTATACAAACAACTCGTACAAAGCGAACTCAAACAGTTCGGAACAAAAACAGAGTTGTAGTAGTAACTTAATAAGGACCGATTATTCGAAGTCGGCTCCATATAAGAAAATTTATAAAATATCAAACACCCCGAGGTCAAAACGAACTATATTAAACAAGGCCCTGCAGCATTAAAAAACAAAGTTTTGAACATTGCTTAATTAAAGTTGTGAAAAACAACTGAAAAGAGGAAAGTGTTCAAGAACTACAAACTATTACAAAAAATTAAAGTATTTTCACAGATCGAGCTATTACCAAAATTACAAAAGATATCCGAAAAGAGCTTAAGGCTTTTCACCAAAGAGGGGGTCAAGCTTCTCACCAGTAACCTTGTCCCCTTGGGGAGAAGGAGGAAGCACAGAGACGAGCACGACAGATACAACAACCAAGGAGGCCTCAATAGTGACATCTTTCGGTTGGGCTCCCAAGGAGGAAGTCGGAGTTGTCTGAGGATCCGAGGAGGAAGTCAGAGCTATCTGAGTATTTGAGGTCGAAGACGGGCCGACTTAAGGTTTCAAAGCCTTCAGATTCAGAGGAGGCTCCTCTTCATTGTCCAACTCGGGTGCAAGGACTATCTTCCCATCCATCACTATGTTATCCGTACTGAAGAGGAAAAGGTCAAGGTCGGGAGCTAGGACCTTAACTTGGGCTTCTAGGTTCTCGAACATCTCATCCATGCCTAGAGCAGCAGACTCCTGAAACCCAGCCAACTCCTCTTTTAGCTTCTCCAACTCCTCTTCTCGTGGTGGACTTCGCCTTGTGGGAGTGCAGCTCTCTTGAAAATTCTTAGCCTTCTCCTCAACCAGGGCAGCAATAGCCACAGCCTCTCTCCCAAGCTCTCTCCAAGTCGGCCTTTAAGGTGTTTCTCTCCTGCTCTAATTCCACCTTGATCTCGTTGAGCCTCTCCACATTGGCTCGAGCAGCCACCAAGGCTCCAGTTATAGCTTGGATAGGAGAGTTCTTCAGCTCCCTAGAAAGCTGTGAGCACACTCCCAGACTCAATGGAAGAAGGAGATGAAGGAGTGGACTCTAAACGAATAAGGCGGGAGAGAGGAGTAGGGATAATAACTTTTGGATCAGAAGGATCTGCCCCCGACCTCTTCCTGAGAGAAGATCCAATAGTCTTCCCGACCTCTAGCTGCAAGGAAGCCGCTCCGGCCTCTTTCTACCGCTGAAGGTTACAAACTACAACCGTTTTCTTGGTATTGCAAAGAAGCTTCATAGCAGACTTAGGAGCCATACTCTCTGCAAAACAAAGCAGGATACCATCAGAAACAATAAATTATAAACAAATGACATCTAACAAGAAAAGAAAAGGGAGCTACCAAGCTCGGACTTCAGAAGGTTGGGATCTCCCAAAATTCTTTTCGTATCCAAATGGGGAGCTTGGCCACAAGAATCCAACAAAAAATCTACCACACCCCTCTCTAAGTCGTCTAACTCAGATAAGTCAACTTTACGAATTATGAGGTTGTCTTGCCAGTATAGAGGAAATGGAGGTTCTTGGTTTTCAGGAAGGAAGAAAGGTCGAGCATTGTCAGCAGCTCGGACAAAAAATGGTTTTTGAAATCATGGAAGGACTCGTAAAAAATAGAAATACCTTCCGACTTTGTACAACTTGGAAGGATATCCATCTCGACTTATTTGAAGAACTATAAGGCTTCATAGCAATGAAAAGGTAAAAGAAAACATGTAAAGAGGGTCTGATACCCAACTCCCGACATAAGAGCTCGTACATCTTCACAAATGCTCAGGAATTCGGATGTAATTGTGTAGGGGCAAGGTTACAAGATCTAAGGACTTCAATCTCAAAGGGAGTAAAATGGAAGTCGAACGCCTAAACGAGTAAAGAAGCAGCCATAGGCATAAATGAAGGCCTACTCTAAATTTACTAAAGGTGGGAAGCACACTCCCTCCTCAGAGTCAGGTGGCTCTAACACATAGTTTCTCTCCTCTTCCCTATTCTCACAGATGCTATGATGCTTACAAAATTTCTCGCAATACTCGCTATCAGTCACAGGGACACAGCAAAGAACAACATTATCTACCCAAGATTAGGGGAAACTTTGGTCGACATATTCTTAATAACACGGCAAGACATAAAGGCTACGCATACAAATGCAAAAAATAAAAGAAGACCGTTACCAAATAAATCAGACATCATTCCAAAGAGGTCGGCTAAAACAAACAAAATGAAGAAAATGCCATTCTATTCAAAATCTTTCTACACAACAACCAAATAGCACCTCTTCGACACAACATTACATCAAAAGCAGCACCGTTAGCGGTAGTACAGCACATAAAAGATAATAGTTATGCTAGCACAAATAAAGATTCTTTCAAGAAAAGAAGAAACTCTTTCAAATCTTTTAGCAACAAACGTTTTCTCTTCTCAAAACGCCTCGCAAAATTTCCTCCAAAACAACAAAAAGAAAAATGCAACGACGGCAAAAGCAAACTCAATAGCAAGCAAGTTTCATACAAATCAGAAAGGAGAGTTTGAGTTAAAGAGAAAACGAGAATCAAGCTCGAAGAATACTACGAAAAAAGAGGAACACGCTTGTGAGAAATACAAACACGAACGATCCTCGCGCCAAAAGCAAAAATTCTTCAACAACCAATAAAAGAAATCTTGGAGAAACAGAGGGGATCGAAAGAGCTCAAAGAAGCCTTTTTGAGCAAAACTAAAGTGATTCTTTGCAAAAACAATAAAAAAATGAGAAGTAGCTGAAAGTCCCCTTTATAAGGGACAATAAATCAAAAAACAGCTCTTTTCACTCCTCTTTAAGCGTGCGCGAATCCCCAAGAACAATTTTCGCGCAGAGTTTGACAGTCATTAAAGCTCTACCAACGTTAAAAAATTCAAAAGAAGTAAGAAAATACCGATAAGGTCAAAACCCGACATCCACATTAGAAGCCACAGAATGGTTGAGCCCGACCTATAAAAAGAACGGACTCAAGTAGGGGAACTGTTCATACCCTAGCCCAACAAAATGAAAGCCAGGCACAATAACATAAAAGACCCACTGATAAGGATGGACTACATGATAATCCGACCTTTTTAAAGAGGTCAGACAATGACGTAGAGGTCTAGCTCTGCTTGGCCTAACAAGTAATTGCCTCCATAAATCTCTCCTATTATCTCTACCTCATCTAAAAGGTAGATCCCAACAAACTCCCAAGATAAAGGAAATACTTATCTATAAAAAAAGATAGATCTATTCCAACAAAGGTGGTTATCTACTCTACTATAAATACACTAGAACCCCATGTATAATTCACGTTCTACTCTACTAAAAACCTACCTAAAATCCTTGCTAACTTAAGCATCAGAGTCTCTTGCAGGTACCACCCTCCCACCTCCTCACGAGAAACTCGGACGGCGGCATCTCGACACCAAAGAGGTCGGACGCTGCCACATCAAGGGATCTGGACCTCATGTCCAGACCCAAATCAACATTTCAGGTAATTCTCGAAACAAGTTTGTTATTACATACAAAATAAATTAAAAAGTAATTTTTTTTCGAGACATTGAAAACAAACGTATTCTTAAAAGCTTGGTGATAGTATATATTCCAATCTTAAATTAATTGAATCAAATTAAAAGACCCGTATATGCAATCATGAAAGTAAATGAATTAGTACCAACGAGATATAGTTCAAATGGTATAATTTTTCTATTTTTACTTAAAGATTTTGAGTTCACTCTTAACTTTTAAAAAAATAAATTAATTAAGTATTAATGAAATATTGCATATATACTAGAAAAAAAGTTTAATTTATTTTATTTAGTATTTATTAATTATAACAATAACTAATTAATGTTAAATGTCAATGAGTTATAACTCAAACGGCATAGTCTCTTCGTACTCATTTAGAGGTTATAGGTTTGAATCTTCCTATTTTTAGTAAAAAAAAGCTAATAAATGTTAAATATAATAAGTTCTGATTGTTTTTTGTTATCTATATATAATTTTTCTTTCTTTTAATTATAATTTACTTAAATAAAATAAATTGGACCTAATATTACTGATTTGTCTTAAATGATTTTTTATACATGGTTGTGTTTTTATATATGTAAATTAGAGAATACATGGGTATTAAATTTTAATGTAAAACTCATACATCTTCCACGATTAGTAGGAAAGAAGAGTGAACACATTGAAACCTATAAAATTCCCACATTTAATAGGAAAAACTGAATCTAAAACTTTTTGTAAAGTTCTCATGATTTAGTAAATACAAAAGTAAAATCCAATAAAATATATAACGTTTTTATATGAACAATAAGAACGAGAATTTAAAATAATAAGAACTCCATAAAAAAAACAATAATATCTATGAGAGATCAAAATATTTAAAAAAAAATAATATAAAAAAATTAATAACATTAATCATTTGGATAAAAAACTACAATAAAAAATAAGTTAAAAAATCAAAACATGAAAGATAGCACTAAAAATGATAAAAAAAATTGAAATATTTATCTTCATACTAACTAAAATAAATCTGAGGTTCTTATTGTAACGTAAGATGATTTCTTGTACTATTTTTCAAATAAGAGAATAAAGGATAAAATTAGTAGAAAGAAAAATATTTTTTTTCGATTAGTGGTCAAACGATAATAAGTAAATGCAGAAGTCAAAACTTTTTTTTTTCACATGAACGTAGGTTAGAGAACAAATATAAGAGAAGAAAAAGTAACTATACATAAAATTAAAACATTCAAAAAACTTTTTATGTTTTTATACTTTTTATATTAAAGTGAAACATGTTTTGTTGGATTTCACTTTTCTTGCTTACTAAAATCATGAAAACTTCATAGGTTTTATTGAGTTTTCCTTTTTCTTTTTTTTTCCTACTAATTCATGGAAACACAATAGATTTTAGTGAATTTCACTCTTTTGTTCTCCTAAATTGTTGTAGTTCAGATTTACATAAGATTATGTTTTCTTACTAAATCGTGGAGATATATGGATTTTACACTCAAATATAATACTCATATTTTCCATGCAATTTATATATAAAAAAAAGATAAACATATAAAAAATTGATTATTTAAGACAAATTAATAATATTGGATCCAATTTATTTTATTTAAGAAAATTATCAGAAACTTAAACTAAAATCTTAAAAACCAGCAGCAGAGATCAATTGCAAAATTATTATGGCATAAGAAAACTAGATTGTGTTGTCCAATATTTTCTTGACACCAAAGTTGGTGGTGGGGTATAAATATAATGCCATAATGTTTTAAGGCTTATTTTCCATAGTAAAATTATAAATAAATAAGGCTACTAATCCTGACAGATACCCCACCAATTAATAGTTGTTCTATACGATTGATTCCTTGTTTGTCTGGTTTGAGTTCTTTAAAATTAGCCGTAATTCATACATCGATGCTTGGCTAAATAAATATATAAAATTAATACCCGTGCAAGGGCTCTATTATAAATTAAATTATACTTCTCTATATGATGAAAAAAAATACTGTAAATTTTATTGTCATAAATAATTTTAGAGAAATTTTGGTTGATCAAGTCAATTTTTGTAACCCGAACCAAAAATTTTACTACAAAAAGTAAAATTTAATACAAAATAAATTAAATATAACAACAAAAAGTTAACAAAATATATTTTATAGTATATATATCAAATTAATAATTACATTTTATAAAAATCAATATTCAACTACATAATTTAATATTTTAACGTTTTTAAACTTGTTCAATGATGTTTTAGAAACTAAAATAATTAATTATTATTTTTTAAGTGAATTTAAAAATAATTTCTGTTTTAATATATACGATCATATTATTTTTTAAAATTTATCTTCCATCTTATTTTAAACTTCATTTTAATAATTTTTAAAACTGAAAAGTAAAAATTCAGTTGTTACTGTCACATAAAAAGTCAAAACATAACAAACGAATATATCAATTAAAGAATAGATATTTGATTTTTTTTATCTTTGTTAATTTTTAACACAATTTAGTAATAATAGACATATTGAAAATGTGGAGCTTTAACCACATCAAGTATACAATGTTGTAATTTGCATGCCAATTGGATCCTTTTATTACAAGAAAAGCGATGAATACCGTCAGATTTATTAGTGGATTTAGCGTTGCATGTTACCATCAGATTTACAGTCGGATTTACAGGCGGAAATGGGAACTATTTCGTCGTGTCAAATCGTCAGGTTCACTATTTCAACAATAAAGACACCGGTAATAATTTGAGGAAAAATGGAAAACTTGGCGCAGATTAGTAACCGTCGAATTTACTGGTAGATAAATCCGATGGTAACTCAATTTAGTGTGACGCAGCATTTTAGTCACCTGCAAAACGTTACCGTCGGATTTACCCGCGCCTCTGCAGTCCCCTTTTGCCGCCTCCTCTCCCCCTCACCGAAACCAGACCCGTCTGTTAATTTATTCTCTCCCCTTCGCAACCCAGTGTCAACCGCAAAACCTTCTCTCCCTCTCTGTTCGTTAGAGCTTCCTCCAGCACCGCCGCGTCGCTACCACTGCATCTACCTCTCTTGAGTTCTTCTTGCTCTGTTTGAAGCTCAAGTTCCATGATCACTCTTTTTCTCTGTTTTAGCTAATTTATAATTTAATTATATGTTAATTTCTAATTAGTAAGTGGAATTGGTTATAATTAGTTTCTACTGGTTAGATGATTTAGATTAGGATTAGAATTTTTCTTATTAGAATTGCTATCAATTTATATATAGTTCAACATGTTGTTATGTTTTTTGAATTTGAATTTGAATTTGAATTTATTTGCACTAAATTGGTTAATTTTCTGCTGAATTTCTGCAATGTGCTACTGGTTGCTGTGTCATTGATGCTTATTTGTGTGAATTGATGTTGAAGGAATACTTGGTTGTGCTATTTCTTGTTTTTTGATGCTTCTGCACACCAAGTGCTCGATTATATGCCTGTATGTCTAATTTGTGTTTTAGTTGATAATTGGTATTATGCTCGAGTTAGATTTAATTTTTAGTTTTAGTTAGAGGATTTAAGTTGTTAAGATTGGTTAGATTTAAAGAATTAAGTTGTACACATTTACTATGTCAATGTAAGAACATTATTTTTAGAATTATTCTAATTCATATATATAGTTATTGAAAAAATCATTTATTTCAAGGCAACAATTTAACACTCATCTTTTAAATCTTGGTGAAATTCAACTTAATTCTTTAAAATATTTTCAAATAAAAGTATTATTATTAAAGTTATATATAATGACATTCTTTGAGATTTAAATATCAATATATATGATGCCCTTATAAATGTATACAATAGTAAAAACAAGTTAATAATTCTGCTAAAAATGTTATGAATTTAATTGAGTTTTGACTGATGGTATGGATTCAGGTTGGTTGGATTTATGAGAACCATAAATGTTGATATATGTCCAATTTTAGGGGAGGTTATGTCAAATTTTTTTTGAAATAATATAAATATTGAATGATTTGTATTGTATATATGCTAATTAGTGTTAATTGATATTCTCTTTGCAAATATGACGACAGGTAGCAGAGGTGTCACCAGTTGGTCTTGTGGTCGTGGTAGAGGGAGCGTTTCTACCGGTACTCCAGGGACTTTTCAGTCATTGTCCTCTAACCTGACTACCCCATCAATCCCTGTGACGTCATAGACGGGTCCACAAGAGTAGCAGTTCATCATGTTCCCAAACTCTAACTACGTGATTCTTTCTGCTACCCCTCCCTCTGACTCCAGCGACAGAGATCGTAGTGGGTGATTCCTCTAATGCGTCCCAGCCAGACGCCCCTCCACCACTATCCATCATATGAATGAAGATTTAGCCTGATGGCATGCAGGTCTGGGTACTATTTTAATGTCTTTTATCTGCAATCTATTTTGAATTTGTTAAGTTTTATGTCTTTTTATGTATTTGCTAATCTTAAGTAATTTATTAATAGGTTTGCACTAGACAATAATGTATGTATACAGGAGATCTCTAACGTGATTAAGTCCATGTATGGAAACCTATGGCCGAGCTACACGAAGATCCCTTATGAGACCAAAGAGCGATGATTTCAAAAGTGGGCGATATGAACCCAAGGTTATTGAATAAATTGTATTTTAACTAAAAAAATTTATTCGGACTAACTAATGTTATTCAATTACTTTTTGCAGGAAAAAATTATATGGGATAAGAAACGTGATCTCTTGATCAGAAAGATCTACATCCACCGGATAGCTAGGCGACTTTAGCAGATGATGCAGGACGTTCATGAGGGGTGCGACCACCTCACAATTTGGTTCTGTCCAGATATTAAGAAGGAACTGGTCATCCATTTTAGTACTAATGAAGGGTTCAAGTATCGCCATCTGATGAATAGAACTAACAAGGCATTGCCGAGGTCGTCGAATTATATTGGTGGGTCAGTGACTTTCATGAAGACAAAGAGCAAGCTAGTATCTAGTTTGCTAATCTTTGTTAATTATTACTTGAATTAATTGTTACTTGATTTATTTTATTTGTGCATTTCAATATGTGTAGTCTAAGTCGTTGGAGCATGAGGCGACATCGGTGGAGAGCTTTAAGTATATATATATGTTGAAGGCCAACATGGAGAGATTCACTAATGAGCGGTCTACTGCTCATTATGTGACTTTCAATTAATTCTAAGTTTGAAATGTATTTGATTTAAAGCAAATTAACTGTCATCCTAATTACAACGTGTGTTATACAGGAGGACTAAACATATAGATTCGGGGACGCGACCCAGTAATCTCATCCTAGTGGGGACAACCCCGGCTTCGGTGCCTCAGTCGTAGATCTTAATAGGTTTTGGCGTGAGATCGCCTTTGAACCCTACAAGAATCACATCTATGGGTTGGGTATCTCCTTCGCCAGCAGCTTTCACACCTCCACATTGGCGGCTTCATCTGTCTCTGCCTCTGCAACCAGTCCTGCCGATCCCGAAGAAGTTGTCAATTTGAGGGGAGGAGGTGCAGAAGCTTACACGTGAGCTTCACCAACAAGCTCAATAGGCTGAGGAGAGGTACAAGGAGCTTCTTGCACATGTGGGAGACACCGTTGACATCAGGGCGGAGCTAACGGAGAAGCTAGAGCGGCTAGAGCATTTGCGAGACCAAATGGTGGTGTACAACGAGAAGATGCGCGCTGGAGGTAGCGACACTACTGGTGGGCACCGACATCAGTACCTAGTCTGCCGCCTCAGCAGGGGAAGACGACGACGATGACAAGTACGGGATCCGTGGGGTTTAGGGATTTAATTTATTCTATGTCTATTTCATTGTATTTTACTTCTTTGACTTTTTATTATATTTAAACCATTGATATTTAATAAAATCGTTAGTTCATTTCTGATATTTAAAATTTGAGCACTAATTTTCTAAAAAAAAATTTAATTTGATAACTAGTTGTGCAAAAAAAAATTAAATCCCGTTGGATTTAACGGCGGAATAATCCAACAGTAAATGGGCAGTAAAAAATATAATATGGTGCCAGAATTACCGTTGAAAAATCCAAAGGTAACTAACTACTTATTTTTGTTGTATTAGTTACAAAATCCAATGCAAAATCTTCCAATAATTAACTCGGACGAAATAATTTGCTGATAAATATTTTTCGGCGTCGTTTATTGATGCGTGAGAATCTTTCCTATCTTTTCCTAGTGAATTTGTATTTAACTTGATAAGTTTAATCAAGAATTGACTATCTTTTAGCCACTATGGATGCTACTTTGAGTCTTGTGCAATTCTGTTTATTTTAGGTAGCATTCAGCTGGAATTGATGGAAAGGAAGCACGCAAAAGTGGAAGAAATGTTAAAGCTGTCAAGCCTGACCTCTTCGCATTCAATCAATCATAACTTGAGCTACAGAGATCTAAATGAGGCGGTTCTAGTTGCGTTGAAAAGCTAACATCCGGGGCTTCGCAACGATATACAATTTATCATAGTTGACCTAGCATTAAATGACGCGCACGCACAGATAACGCGCATGCACACATTGGTGAAAAGTTCATCGGCGCACATGCGCACTTGGTGCGTACGCGCGACATGCGTGACGTACTGCACACTCAGAATTCACCCCCAGCGATTTCTGGGCTACTTTTGACCTAGTTTTCAGCCCAGAAAGCACAGATCAGAGGCTGCAGAGTGAAGGAATCAAGTGATCCCCATCCATCAATTGAAGACTTGCTAATTGTCATAATTAATTCTAATTTAAATTTAATTTTTAAATTGGAAAAGATATTATTTAGTTTTAAAAAAATAGCATTTAAATTTATTAGGATTAGATATAAAAGACAACATTAGTTAACTATGGATTCCATCTCAGACAATTTACCTGAATCCTTATTTTCTCTCTGAGTCATGAGCAACTAAACATCCACTGTTAAGGTTAGGAGCTCTATCTATTGTATGGATTGATACTATTATTTTTCTATTTTAATTCATGTTTGATTTATATTTCAATAATTGTTTTTGTTCATTATTTTATGAATTTGGGTGGAACGGAAGTATGACCCATGTTCTAATTGAGTTCTTGTATAACGTGGAAAAGCTCTTTACTTGAACAACAACTTGAAAACATATTATCCTGAATTTCTAATTATTTGTATTTAATGGGATACGTGACATATAATCCCCTTAGTTTTGGATAATTAGGATTCTTGTGGCATATAAACTAGGAAGATCTAAGAAATTAGGGTCTAGTCACAAATAGTTTTCCATGAATTAAATATTGCATGATTAAAATATTTAATAAGAAAAGTCAATCAACAAAATAGATAACTCTGAAGTCTTAACTGTTTTCTCCCATATTTTATTTTCAACTTAATTACTTGCGTGCCTGCCTTCTGATATTTTGAAGTCACTTTTTAAACCTTTTGAACATCTCAAAACCATTTTCTGCTTGCCTAACTAAGTAAATCACTTAACCATTGTTGCTTAATCCATCAATCCTCATGGGATCGATCCTCACTCACTTGAGGTATTACTTGGTACAACCCGGTGCACTTGCCGGTTAGTTTGTGGTTAGAAATACCGCACCAAGTTTTTGGCGCCGTTACCGGGGATTGATAGTGATTAACAACTATTAGTTGTTTGATTGCTTAGATTAGGCATTTTATTTTTAATTTTATTAAAATCCATTTTTTTAATATTTTTGAAAAAATAAATATTTGTCTCTCTTTACACATGTTACCTCACTAGGAATTCTCTACACTCTGACGTAGAGATTCCCATCTTTTCTTGTTTTCTGTTTGTTTATGCACAGGAACAGAGACAAAGAACATCTCTTAGAAGCTCTTAATGTTATTCTTGCTCAGAACAAGCTTATGTCTCAACAAATAAGTCTATTTACTCAACACATGGGTGGAATGCAAGTCTCAACTATCAACACCCAAAATCCACCTCAAGAGGTCTCCTATGATATGGCAGGAAATTTAGTGCAAAATAATAATTTTGATTATGCTCAATTCTCTTCAGAACAGGCCAATTACATGGGGAGTGGTTCTAGAAATCCCAATAATGACCCCTATTCTCAGACATACAATCAAGAATGGAGAAATCATCCAAATTTTGGGTGGAGAGACCAACCTCCGAGACCTCAGAATTTCAACAATAATTCTCAAGGTGGCTTTCAATAGAACAATTACAATAACTACCAATTTCAGTCTCAGCAGTAATATCCACCTCAGTAAGCTAACTCTAAATCCCAAGAAGATTCTAATTGGGAGATGATGAGGAGTTTTATGCAGGAAACCAGAGCCTCCATTAGAAACTTGGAAGTGCAAATGGGCCAGCTGAGCAAGCAAATACCTGAAAGGTCTTCAAGTACATTTACAGGTTATATAAATATTATTTTTTTAATTGTATTTTTCAGGCACTTTGCCTTTCTCTTACCCAAGAGAAGACTGCAAGGTTATTCAATTGAGAAGTGGTAAAGTAGCTGGCTCTGGAACCAAGGCTAATGAAGAATTAGTTGAAAAAGAAGCTCCAGAGGAGAAGAAGGAAGAAGTAGAGCGCGCCCCTCCCAAGCGTGCAGACAACCCATTCCCTGATTTTCTTGATACTTATCCTACCTTGCCAAAGGCTCCTGAATACAAGCCAAAAATGCCATATCCTCAGAGGCTTCAGAAGGCTTCCAAAGAAAAGTAGTTCTCTAAATTTCTAGATGTCTTCAAGAAGCTACAGATCAACATTCCTTTTGCAGAGGCTCTGGAGCAAATGCCTCTCTATGCTAAATTTATGAAAGAATTATTGACCCACAAGAGGAATTGGAAGGAACAAGAAACAGTGGTGTTAACCAAGGAATGCAGTGCAATTATTAAACACAACCTTCCTGAGAAGATGCCAGATCAAAGGAGCTTTATAATTCCTTTCACCATTGGAGATGTCACTATTCAAAGAGCTTTATATGATCTTGGAGCTAGCAACAATCTAATGCCACTTTCAGTGATGAAAAAGCTTTAAATTGAAGAGGTAAAACCCACTCGTATTTCTCTTCAACTTGCTGATCTTTCTGTTAAATTACCTGTGGGTGTTGTTGAGAATTTACTTGTTAAAGTATGACCATTTATTTTTCTTGTTGATTTTGTTATATTAGATATGGAAGAGGAGGTAAAATCCTCTATTATACTTGGTAGACCCTTTTTAACTATAGGTAGAGCTTTGACTGAGGTGCAAAAGGGTGAATTAACCCTGAGGGTCAATGAAGAATAGGCAGTCCTAAATGTTTTTGAGGCTCTCAAACACCCTAATGATTCTGAGGGGTGCATAAAAATAGATGTTATTGAACCAATTGTTCAAGAGGTACTGAAGGCTGAGGTGCTTGATGACATTCTGGATCCTGTTTCTGAGTATGAATTAGTTGAAGTTGATGATTCACCACCCCAGAAGGCTATAAACGCCTAAAGTAGAGGAGGAAGCCCCCAAGCTTGAGCTCAAACCTTTACCCCTTTTTTCTAAAATATGTGTTCTTGGGTGAAAATGATTCATATTCGATGATTATTAGCTCTTCCCTGAAGCCTGAAGAGGAAGAGGCACTTGTTTCAGTGCTCAAGAGTAATAAAACAGCTCTTGGGTGGACCATTAGTGACTTGAGACTCAATCCAACCATGAAAGAGGTGGTCCAAAAAGAGGTAATAAAATTATGGAAAGCAGGTATTATTTACCCTATTTCTGACAATCCTTGGGTAAGTCCTGTGCAGGTAGTTCCCAAGAAAGGAGGGATGACAGTGATCCAAAATGAAAAGAATGAGCTTATTCCTACAAGAACAATCACGGAATGGAGAATGTGTATAGACTACAGGAGGCTCAACACTGCTACAAGGAAGGATCATTTCCCCCTGCCTTTCATTGATCAAATGCTTGAGAGGTTAGCTGGTCATGCTTTTTATTGTTTTCTAGATAGATATTCTGGATATAATCAAATTGCAGTGGACCCTCAAGATCAAGAGAAGACAGTATTCACATGACCTTTTGGAGTATTTACCTACAGGAGAATGCCATTTGGACTTTGTAATGCTCCAGCAACTTTTCAGAGGTATATGCTTTCAATTTTTTCTGACATGGTTGAAAAGTTCATTGAGGTATTTATGGATGACTTTTCTATTTTTGGTAATTCTTTTGAATCCTGCCTTAAGCATTTATCTCTTGTCTTGAAACGGTGTCAAGAATCAAACCTTGTTTTGAATTGGGAAAAATGCCATTTTATGGTCACAGAAGGTATTGTTCTTTGACACCGGATTTTAAGTAAGGGGATAGAGGTTGACAAAGCAAAGGTGGAGGTAATTGAAAAATTACCACCACCAGCAAATGTTAAGGCAGTCAGGAGTTTCTTGGGTCATGCAGGATTTTATAGGAGATTTATAAAGGACTTTTCTAAAATTGCTAAACCATTGAGCAACCTGTTGGTTGTTGATGTTCCTTTTGTCTTTGATTCTGATTGTCAACATGTTTTTGAAACTCTGAAAGCAAACCTTACCTCCACTCCCATTATAGCTCCCCCTGACTGGGATTTACCATTTGAATTGATGTGTGATGCCAGTGATTTTGCTATAGGAGCTGTTTTAGGAGAGAGGCATGGTAAGCTTATACATGTCATTTACTATGCCAGTCGTGTGCTAAATGACGCACAAAGAATTACATAACTACAGAAAAGGAATTATTAGCTGTTGTGTATGCTGTTGATAAGTTTAGGTCCTATTTACTTGGTTCTAAGGTTATTATTTATACTGATCATGCTGTCTTGAAGTACCTTCTAACCAAACAGGATTTTAAACCAAGATTAATCAGATGAGAGTTGCTCCTTCAGGAGTTTGATATTGAGATAAAAGACAGGAAATGGTCAGAAAATCAAGTAGCTGACTATCTCTCTAGAATTGAGCCTAAAGCAGGAGTACAACCACCCATAGCTATGACTGAGACATTTCTGGACGAGCAGTTGTTTCTCATTGAGCAGGATCCATAGTTTGTAGACATTGCAAATTATAGAGCCATGAATTTCATTCCAAAGAAGTACAACAGGCAACAAGTAAAGAAGCTATTGACAGATGCAAAGTACTACATTTGGGAGGAACCATATCCTTTTAAGAGGTGTTCAGATGGTATCATCCAGAGGTGTGTCCCAGATGAAGAAATACAGTAGATTCTCTGGCGCTGTCATGGTTTAGATTATGGAGGCCACTTTGGTGGTGAAAGGATAGCTACAAAGGTCCTTCAGAGCGGGTTTTACTGGCCGACTCTCTTCAGGATTTCAAGAGCATTTGTGAAGCACTGTGACAGATGTGAAAAAGTCATGAATCTTCCTGCCAACCATGAAATGCCATAGTAGGGGATTCATGAGGTTGAGTTGTTTGATGTGTGGGGTATTGACTTCATGGGACCCTTTCCATCCTCACATTCAAACAATTATATTCTAGTGGCAGTTGATGCCAAGGTGGTAATGAGCTTTCTTCAGAGATATATCTTTAGCCAGTTTGGTGTCCCAAGGACACTCATTAATGATGGAGGAAGCCACTTCTGCAATAGACAGCTGGACTCTCTTCTGCAAAGATATGGAGTCCGTTATAAAGTGACAACCTCATATCACCCTCAGACAAGTGGACAGGTTAAAGTTTCCAGCAGGAAACTTAAGAGGATTCTAGAGAAGACCATCAGTGTTTCAAGAAAGGACTGGTCTAGGAAGCTTGATGATGCTCTTTGGGCATACCGGACAGCGTACAAGACTCTCATTGTCATGTCCCCTTATCAGTTGGTCTATAGAAAGGCATGTCACTTGCCAGTTGAGCTGAAACAAAAAACTTACTGGGTAATCAGGTATTTGAATCTTGATTCAGAAGCTGCAGGAATTAAGCGAATGCTCCAGTTAAATGAGCTTGATGAATTCAGATATTCAGTTTATGAGAATGCCAAGCTCTATAAGGAGAAGACCAAGTTATTACATGACAAGAAGATTGCCATCAGAGTATTTGAGCCAGGAAAGAGAGTGCTGCTGTATAATTCTAGGCTCAAATTCTTTTCTGGGAAGCTAAAATCCCGATGGTCAGGACCGTTTGTAGTTACCAGAGCTTCACCATATGGTCATATGGAAATACAGGAAGAGAATTCGGACAGGAAATTTACAGTGAATGGCAAGAGGTTGAAGCACTATCTTAGAGGCGAGATTGATCTCCAAAGGTCTACTCATCTGCTGAATTAGCAGAACTGACCATCAAGCTAGTGACGTTAAAGAAGCGCTTGTCGGGAGGCAACCCAATAATTTTGTATCCTTAGTTATTTTCATAGTGGTAGTTTTCTTATTTATTTCATTTTTATTTAGTTCTATCTGATCATGCAGCTATTTGATAATAGGAACTGAACACTTCAAAAAATATTTCAAAAAAAAAAAGAAAGAAGCATACAACGCGCGCGCCTAGTGCATGTTCGCGTCCATAGTGAATGCGAATTGAGTGAGATTGAACAGAAAGTTGCGCTGGAATTGTGTAGGAATTATGCTTCACGCACCAGCTCACCCACTGGTTCTCGGCAATCCACGTGGGAGCACACATGGCACGCACCTTGCCTTGAAAAATTGATGTAAATGTGTGCATGGCCGAAAGTTATGCTGGCCTCGCGCTGGGTTCATGCTAGAAGCACAGATTGACCCACGCGTACGCATCCGTGATGCGTACGGGCCCTTTTCACCACTTGGCAATCCACGTGCAGGCGAACTGGACGCATCCGCATCCCTTTCTTTTTTCGCAACTCACGCGCACGCACGCAGTGTGCGTCCGCATCAATTGCACCGCATCAATTGCTCAGCGCATTGCCCTATTTTCATTCTCTCTCCTCCCAAATCCTAATTCTCTCTCGTTCTTTTTCCCTCTTATTCTTCTTTTATCATACTAATTTTTTTTCTTTTCCCTCTCTATTTTCATTTCTTCTATGATTGAGGACAAGCAAACCTTTAAGTTTGGTGTTAACGCTTCGCTTATGGCTTTTCTGTTTAGCACCAAAGGGAGATGAATTTTTTTCATGGAGGAATGAGATGGCCACCAGCATAACTGAGGTGGTTGAGTTCCTTTCAATCTATTTCTCCTCCGTTCTTATTGCTCACTAAGCTTGAATTCAAAAGAAAAAGAAGTGATGTATTGCATGAGAGATTGAGTTTAATTTTTAGAGTAGTCTTATTTACTTAAATGTGGTGGTATTATTTGTGATTTTGAATGCATGACATGAACAGTGCGTATTTGAATTTGAATCAAAGGATGTTGATGTATAAGGAACAGGAATTTAGAGAATTATTATGACTTCTCTGAAATAAACAAAAATTTAATCCTTGAAGCAAAAGAAACAGCAAAAGAAAAAAATATATAATAATAAAAGCAAGGTCCAAGGCTTTGAGCATCAATGACTAGGGAGGTCAGACATGATTAAAAGCTCAAAGAGTTGTTTCCCTAGTCATATGCTTGTGGTGTGATTTGTCAAGTAATCCTTGAGACAGAATACTTGGAGTCGAGACCAGGTGCATTTAACAGAGTATGCCAAAGGTTTTGAGCACCACTGTCTGGGAGTAACTAAAAAGAAAATCAGAACTTAAAGGAAGTTCCCCAGTTAAGTGCTTGTGGTGTTTCTGTGTCAAGTAACCTTGAGACAAAACATTTAAAGTCACGGCTAGGCTCAAGGTGCAAAGTGCCAAAGAAAAATAAATTAAAGAAAATTATGCTGAGTATAAAGATCAGAGAATTCATAATTTGATCCGGATTCTAATTCCGAATGACACTGACGTTCCTCTGATTCAAAGGAGAGTGAGATGCCAAAACTAATCAAAATTATAATGAATAAACCCCATTTTAAGAATAGACTTGAGCTTAATCAAACTCTCATTCTCATGCAAATTCACATCCTAAGCCTATATTAGTTTGGTTGCTTGAGGATAAGCAACAATTCAAGTTTGGTGTTGTGATGCGTGAGCATCTTTCCTATCTTTTCCTAGTGAATTTGCATTTAACTTGATAAGTTTAATCAAGAATTAATTATCTTTCAGCCACTATGGATGCTACTTTGAGTCTTGTATAATTCTGTTTATTTTAGGTAACATTCAGCTGGAATTGATGGAAAGGAAGCATGCAAAAGTGGAAGGAATCGCAAAGCTGTCAAGCCTGAGCTCTTCGCATTCAATCAATCATAACTTGAGCTACAGAGATCCAAATGACGCAGTTTTGGTTGCGTTGAAAAGCTAACATCCGGGGCTTTGCAATGATATACAATTTTTTATAGTTGACCTAGCGTTAAATGGCGCGCATGCACACATCACGTGCACGGACACATTGGCGAATTGTATAAGGGTGCGCACGCGCACATTGGCAAAAAGTTCATCTGCGCACATGCACACCTGGCGCGTATGCGTGACATGCGCGACATACTGCACACTCAAAATTCTCCCCCAACAATTTCTGGGCTGCTTTTGACCCAGTTTTCAGCCCAGAAAGCACAGATCAGAGGCTGCAGAGTGAAGGAATCAAGTGGTCCCCATACATCAATTGAAGACTTGCTAATTGTCATAATTAATTCTAATTTAAATTTAATTTTTAAATAGAAAAAGATACTATTTAGTTTTAAAAAAAATTAGGATTCAAATTTATTAGGATTAGATATAAAAGACAACATTAATTAGTTAACTATGGATTCCATCTCAGACAATTTACCTGAATCCTTATTTTCTCTCTGAGTCATGAACAACTAAACCTCCACTATTAAGGTTAGGAGCTCTCTCTATTGTATGGATTGATACTATTAATTTTCTATTTTAATTCATGTTTGATTTATATTTCAATAATTGTTTTCGTTCTTTATTTTATGAATTTGGATGAAACGGAAGTATGACCCATGTTCTAATTGAATTCTTGTATAACTTGGAAAAACTCTTTACTTGAACAACAGCTTGAAAACATATTATCCTGAATTTCTAATTGTTTGTATTTAACTGGATACGTGACATATAATCTCCTTATTTTTGGATAATTAGGATTCTTGTGGCATATAAACTGGAATTTGATCATCACCCTCTAATTGGAATTAATTGACCAAGAAATTGGCAGTTGATGAATTTTAGAGGAGACTAGGAAGGTCTAAGAAATTAGGGTCTAGTAACAAATAGTTTGCCATGAATTAAATCTTGCATGATTAAAATAGTTAATAAGAAAAGTCAATCAGGAAAATAGATAACTCTGAAGCCTTAACTGTTTTCTCCCATATTTTATTTTCAACTTAATTACTTGCGTGCCTGCCTTCTGATATTTTGAAGTCACTTTTTAAACCTTTTGAACATCTCAAAACCATTTTCTGCTTGCCTAACTAAGTAAATCACTTAACCATTGTTGCTTAATCTATTAATCCTCGTGGGATCGGCCGTCACTTACCTGAGGTATTACTTGGTACGACCCGGTACACTTGCCAGTTAGTTTGTGGTTAGAAATACCGCACCATTTATATCATTAAATGCTTTTCAACAATAAATCTGATAGTACTCACTATTTTTCTTATAGTGTTTTTTTTTCGAAAAAATCTAAAGAATATAAATTCTCTACAAGATTGCATATGCTGCAAACATTAAATAATTTAAAAGCATATTTAGATTTCAAAAATGTACTTGATACATAGAGTTAAATTGCTTGCTCACTAAATCTATTATTTAACTCTTTTAACTAAAAATTTATCACACTAGTAAAAATATTAACACATTAGTAATGTTCAACAATAACAACATCCTTTTTACTTGAGCCATTTTAATCTATAAATGGACTAACTGATTATTTTTGTTTTAGTCTAGCCCATACAAATTATAAGTTTATTATATATTTAATTATATATATACTTTTCTTTAAAGAAAAAATACTACTTGCTACTACTACTAAGATATTAAAATACACATTATAATTTAGACATATTAAATTATTGATATATAAATTTTTTTAGTGTCTAATATATCAAAATATATTTAATCCATCATATACATATTATATATAATAATAGACATTACTACTAATTTATTATTAAAAAAAGGTGGGTTGTGGGAGAGATCGTGGCCCCTTAGGCTCCCTGTAAATTCGCCATTCTTTATAACTAAACTTTATCACGTATACTTGAAAGCTTGATTTTTATTTATCTTACTCAGATGATCAACTTTTAACATTTTTTTTACATCTTTTTCTTTCTCCAACTTAAATTCTTCTATGTTAATTTGTTTGATTTTTTATAATTTTTTTAAAAAAATTAGGAAGAGGAAGAATAATTAAAAAAAAAAACTAAAAAAAAAAAGAAAAAAAATAAATGAATCCTCTATGCTATCTTCTCCTAACATATTTAGACTAATATTCATGATAAAGTTAATATTGTTGTGATATGGATACCCATTTAATAATTTATGACCTTTTTCCCAATATGGACGACTTAATTTTTTAATGGTAGAAGGTTCAACTTCTCAAGATGAGCTGAACTTAATCAAATTTAAAAAAAAAATAAACTTTGTATGTATATAAATAAATAATATGGTCTAAACAGAACACACAATATTAGCACAAAAACGCTTCTCCCTATATATGTACGCTCATCAATATATGAAAGAGTGAATATATTACTGAAATATATATATATATTATCTCAATTTTATTGAGATAATTATATTAGAGAATATTAATACTATAATTTTGCATTTACAATTTTCTATTTTATATCTATTTTTTATTTATTTATTTATTTTATAATTATTTATCATAGATATTAGATGTCAAAATTTATCTTGATTCAATAAATCTTAGAGATACCATTAAGACTGATAATAAAATATCTCAGAAGGATAAAGTTAAAGTCATGATCTTCTTTCATCATCATCATGATGAAGGACAGTTGAAAAATGAATATCTCACGTTAAAAGATTCTTCAAATCTTTGGAAGAATCTTGAAGAAAGTATAATCATTAAATAATAGTGATACTTCCTCAAGCCTGATATGAATGGACATATTTGTATTTACAGGATTTTAAATTCATAAATAAATACAATTTAACGATGTTCCAAATTACCTCACAAATGAAGTTATGTGGGAAAAAAATAACTGATAATGACATGTTAGGAAAAACTTTCTCGACTTTCAATACCTCGAATATGCTCCTGCACTAGTAGTATCGAGAAAAATTAAAAAATATTCTGATCTAGTTTCTTACCTTTTTTTGCTGAACAAAGGAATAAATTACTCTTAAGAAATCATGAAGCACGTCCAATAGCACCGCGCTATTTTTTGAAGCAAATGTGACAAATTATAACTCCAAAAGAGACAAATAACAAGGCTTTGATAAAAAAAATTGTGAAAGGAAGAAAACTTATTTTCATAAGAAAATATCTCACCAGAAGTTGGATAAAGAAAGAGATAATGGGTATATTTTCATGTTATGATCTTATTATTATTTATTTTTGAATAAAATGACAAGGACATATAATGAATATATTTATTTTGCGGATAGTGCAAATTTTCATATCACTCTCAAAAGTAACATATATTTTACTCATCTTATATCAAAAGAAGAATGTATTAATACTATTATTAGCTCAAGCAATGTGATAGAATTCTCCGAAAGAGCTATAATTCTATTTTTCAGAGGAACAAAATTCATAATAAGTAATATACTATTGTGTACTAAGTTTCTAAGGAACTTTTTTAGTTCTAAAGATATTCGCCGAAATAGATATCAAATTGAAAAAATAAATGAGAAAAATCATGAGTACTTATATATCACTAACTCATGATTCAAATAAAAATACTATATTAAAAAGTTACCCTTATTTTCTTATGGGTTATATCATACTAAAATAAGTACAATAAAATCATATGTCTTTATAAACCAAAAGTTTACTAGCCCAAATGAATTCATAATTTAGCATGATTGATTGGGTCATCTTAGAATAACCATGATGCTGAAAAATATTGAAAACTCCAATGAACATTTACTAAAAAACCAAAGGGTTCTTCAATCTAGTGAATTCTTACATGTTGCATGTTCTCAGAAAAAAGTTAATTGTAAGGCCATCACCAATAAAGAAAGGATTTGAGTCTTCTGAATTTCTAGAAAGAATTCTAGGAAATATATGTGGACCAATTCATCCCTTATGTAAATCTTTTAGATACTTTATGGTCCTAACATATGCATCTTTGAAATGGTCACATACGTGCTTATTGTCATCTCACAACTTGACATTTGCGAGATTACTTGCTCAAATTATTTGATTAAAAGCACACTTTTTAGAAAATCCAATAAAAAAATTGTCTTGATAATGCTGGTGAATTTACTTTCTAAGCTTTTGATGCTTATTGTATGGCTAACGAAAAAAAGTGTTGAATATCTAGTATCTTATGTTCACATACACAATGAACTAGCAGAATCACTTATTAAATGCTTCCAATTAATTGCTAGATGCTTATGACAACAAATCTCTCTATTTTTGTTTGGGACATGCGATTTTACATGCTGCAACACTTATTCGTTTGAGGCGAACAAATTATCACCAATTTTTCTCCTACAACTAGTTTTTGGCCAACAACCAAATATTTTTTATTTGAGAATATTTGAGTGTGCAATATATATTCCAATTATTCCATCTTATCACACTAAAATAGAACTTCAAAGAAAATAAAAAATTTATGTGGAATATGATTCTCCCTTTATAGTAAAGTATCTTATATACAAACAGGAGATGTGTTTAAAGTTCGATTTGCATATTGTTATTTTGATGAATCAATATTTTTAACATTGAGGAGAGAGAATAAGCCAATTGAGAAATAACTCAATTGGAATGCATCATTGTTGATGAAACTAGACTCATGATTAGGACATTGTAAACTAAAAGTTCAAAATGTTATACAATTACAAAGAATACCAAATATATTGTCTGATACATTTTTTTATACAAAGAGGATAATCAAAATCTACATACCAACTATAAATGTCCCAATTCAAATTAATGTTCTAGTTGACACAACTAGAAAATAGATAAATACAGACAGATTTAGTCTTTATTACAGACGGATTTTTGGTTACCGACGAAATTACCGACGGATTTTGTCCCTCTGTAAAAGTCCCGTCGAAAATTATTTACCGACGGATTTTTACTAGTTACCGACGAATTTTTCCTCTGTAAATTCTCCCTCCATTTACTGAAGGCGACAAACTTACAGACGGATTTTCCGTCTATAATTACAGACGGATTTTTCGTCTGTAATTACAGACAGATTTTCAGACAGATTTTCTGTCTGTAATTACAGACAGATTTTCAGACAGATTTTCCGTCTGTAATTACAGACGAATTTTCCGACAGATTTTCCGTCTGTAATTTAAACTTTGAAAAATCATGATTACAGACAGATTTCTGTCTGTAAATCTGTTTGTAAGGAAAAATAGAATTTTTTTTACTTTTCTAATTACAAAATAAACTTGTTTTCATACAAAATAAATATAAATTTAATACAAATTTTTATCTAATTTATATTCGAATATTTATAATATTTCAAAAAATAAACAAATTCATTGTATTAAAAATAAACAATATTTACAATAAATTATTCAATATGAATTGAAGATACAGCTGAAGTGATTTCATTTGTTCTAGGGTCAGCACTTTCTAAAGAAACGCCACAAGGATCTTCTTTAACCAGAAGGGCAAGTACATTGAGTGAGCTCCATGTTTTTGTCACATTGCTGCTTGAATCTCCCAAAGTAACAGCAAAGACAGCATCAAATCCTCCTGCTCCTTGAACTCCAGCCAACAACACTCCTTCCAAGTTCAGTGTAGCATCTAAAAGTTTTGTTTGTGATTTTGGTTCAATCTGCATAAATTACAAGGAAAGAGTAGGGATATTCTACCAGCAGATATAATTTATAATCAACATCATTCAAACAGAAGAAGGCTAATAATAAGTGCCAAATCAATGAAAAGAACTTACAGGAACACCTGCAGCCTCACCCATTAGGCGCATATGATATCTAATCCCAAGCATAGCTTCTTTTGCACCTAGCAATGCTTTAATAACTGCTTCCTTGTTGGGTTCAGAAGCTTGCTCTATCCACTGTGAGAATTGTATTTTCAATATCAACACAAGAAGAAAAGCAACAACATGAGAGCCTGAAGTGTAGTCTCAAGAACATGATATCACATATGTGCATTAGAAATTCAGTCACACCACTTGAAACTGAAAACCAGGAAAATAGTAAAGTTGGATATATAATCTCTTTCAAACCCATCAAAAGTCAACTTAATTGTATAAGTCTAATAGTAAAGATATCCTATCTCATTAAAATAACTAATAAACAAGAATGTAGAAATTTAATCTAATGCAAGGCATCCCATAAGGCCAAAATGTTCTACTTATTTAACAGTGAGCATAATCAATCAATTTACTCTACATCCATAGGAGTAAAAATTCTAATTTTGATGTTACTTCCATTAATTAAACAACCACAAATGATTTGAAAGAAATACCTTTTCTGATCTGAGCTTGCTGCAACTATCAATCACAGATTTATATGCATCCCATTGTTTCTTTGCTAATTTACTCAAAAAGTTCAGTTGAATTTCTAACTGCGAATTCGCCTCTGACAATCTTCTCCAAGTGTCCAGGGATTTCTGAGGGTCATACTTTTGCCATTTTTTTACAGCACCAACCATTGATGGTGTAGATGAACCACCAGTTCCTGGTTCTCTTAGTAACTAAAAAATGATATATAGTCAGAATATTAACCAATAGACTTCATATTCTTCTGATAAGAAAGTCATTCAACCTGAAGTAAAAGGAAAATGTGGGGGTATAAGAGATTTAAATTGCTTACCAGAGTCATCAAAGGTGGTAAAGAGAACTCAGTCCTCTCATGGTCCTAGTTTCCATTCAGAATGTCACTGATAACTTCTGGTGCAGGCAATGCTTGTGCTGCAACCTGCAATGTCAGCAAAACAATGTCTAGTCACTGTAAGAGATAACCAATAGAAGATCCTAACAAGTTTAGCAACTGGAATGGCAAACTAAAATGATAGGGCTAGTAGCAACAATTAGAAAGGTAACTAAGATAAATGGAACAACTATAAATAATCTTGGAGAAGCATCATAGTCATTGTTTTTATATGCTCCTTTAATAAATTGATGAGCGGATAATTTATACGCTTTTTTGCATTGTTTTTAGTATATTTTTAGTATGTTTTAGTTAGTTTTTATTATATTTTTATTAGTTTTTAGTTAAAATTCACTTTTCTGGACTTTACTATGAGTTTGTGTGTTTTTCTGTGATTTCAGGTATTTTCTGGCTGAAATTGAGAGACCTGAGCAAAAATCTGATTCAGACGCTGAAAAGAACTGCAGATGCTGTTGGATTCTGACCTCCCTATAGTCGAAGTTGATTTTCTGGAGCTACAGAAGTCCAATTGGCGCGCTCTCAACTGCGTTGGAAAGTAGACATCCTGGGCTTTCCAGCAATGTATAATAGTTCATACTTTGCCCGAGATTTGATGGTCCAAACAGGCGTTCTAAGTCAGCTCAAGAATTCTAGCGTTTAACGCCGGAACTGGCACAAGGATGGGAGTTAAACGCCCAAACTGGCACAAAAGCTGGCGTTTAACTCCAAGAAGAGTCTCTACACGAAAATGCTTCAATGCTCAGCCCAAGCACACACCAAGTGGGCCCGGAAGTGGATTTTTATGTAATTTACTCATCTTTGTAAACCATAGGCTACTAGTTCTCTACAAATAGGACCTTTTACTATTGTATTCACATCTTGGTAGCTATCTTCGATTAGTCTTATGATATCTTAGATCATGGGGCTAGCCTCACGGCCATGCCTAGACCTTGTTCTTATGTATTTTCAACGGTGGAGTTTCTACACACCATAGATTAAGGTGTGGAGCTCTGCTGTACCTCGAGTATTAACGCAATTACTATTATTCTTCTATTCAATTCAGCTTATTCTTGTTCTAAGATATCACTTGTTCCTCAACTTGATAAATGTGATGATCCATGACACTCATAATCATTCTCACCTATGAACGTGTGCCTGACAACCACCTCCGTTCTACCTTAGATTGAGTGGATATCTCTTGGATCCCTTAATCGGAATCTTCGTGGTATAAGCTAGAATTGATGGTGGCATTCAAGAGAATCCGGAAGGTCTAAACCTTGTCTGTGGTATTCTGAGTAGGAT
>NC_029775.3:65935685-65940168 GCF_000817695.3 Arachis duranensis
GATATGATCGAGAACCAACAGCTGATTAGCCGTGCTGTGACAGAGCATTAGGACCATTTTCACTGAGAGGATGGGAAGTAGCCATTGACAACGGTGAAACCCTACATACAGCTTGCCATGGAAAGGAGTAAGAAGGATTGGATGAAGACAGTAGGAAAGAAGAGAGACAGAAGGGACAAAGCATCTCCATACGCTTATCTAAAATTCTCACCAATGAATTACATAAGTATCTCTATCTTTATTTTATGCTTTATTCATAAATCATTCATAACCATTTAAATCTGCCTGATTGAGATTTACAGGATGACCATAGCTTGCTTCATACCAACAATCTCCGTGGGATCGACCCTTACTCGCGTAAGGTTTATTACTTGGATGACCCAGTGCACTTGCTGGTTAGTTGTGCGAAGTTGTGATAAAGAGTTGAGATTGTAATTGAGCGTACCATGTTGATGGCGCCATTGATGATCACAATTTCGTGCACCATAAATAATCTTGTATTTTTTCTAGAAATGGAAGAATATAAAACACTCATATAAATCAAATGTGAAATGCAGGATCCAAATTAAAGTCCTCGCAAACCAAAGAATTCCATGCTGGTCCATATGCTTCATCAGGTTTCTATGATTCAAAGCATTTTATTTTAGTCTTTGGTTAACACACAAAGCCATGCAGTATTAATTATGCATATAAAATAATTAAACTATATATATAGCATAACTAAAAGACGACTAAGCAAGCAGCATTTCTTGATAGATTGATTCTGTTTTCTACGGTTGGTGAGTCATATTTGAAAGAACACTCATCGGATGGGATCGCTAATTTTGATGACAAACTCCTACTTTGTTTATCATAAAACTTTATAGCTAGATCAGATCTTGAACCACAGATACCAAATTTAATACCTCATGAAAAAAATTAGCTTATTTTTGCTTTCTTATTGTTTTTGGAAAAAGAAGTAATAATTGAAAATGGATGTTATGAACTGTTTGATGAAATAAGCAATGGAAATAGAATCAGGCATCAAGAGCTTGGTGAGCCGAATCCATAACATGGTTCTGCATATAACCTCTTGCATGTCTGTTTATTCAATTCCTTTGCTGTAGTGTCACAACAAACACAACTGAGAAGAGGTTTATTGTTATTGGCTAGCAGTGTATCACTACTTCTCCCAAAAATTTTAACAAATAAAAGAAGACAATATAAATTATTATATCTCAATTGTACTCAAACTAAACCTTTTTCCATATACCACAATCTAAAGTAATGCAAGTTATTTCTTGATTCCTACTCAGGCGGCTGGCGGCTGGTGGCTGCAACTACTTAGTTGCATTGCAATATGCTATTATTTCCTTTTTCAAATTGCTCTGGGACCATTTGTTTCACTTCTATTTCTAAAATAATCGTTTATAGCAATGATGTGCAACACAGATTTGATTAAGTATAAACCCCCATTGTTGAATCAATCCATTTGAATCCAATGCTAAAACCAATAGTAGGAATAACCAGCCGTGCTCTGCAGTTATTCAAATCTCTATAGTAAAAGCAATTGTTTGAACAGAACTTTAAAATATATCAAGAAAACAGCTCAAATTAGCAGACTATTAAAAAAATCGAACTAAATTTTTGGTACTCCAGTTTGCAAATAGTAATAATGATATTACACAAGAGAGGGAGAGTCCCAGGAAAACGAAAAGGGTGTGTGTAGCTATGTACCTTTGACAAAATCTTGGAAGAAATTGCTCAGAGGAAAAGAAGCTGAGAAAGAGAGCGGTGCTGTTGACACCATATTTGCCGCAGACCCTCCATGCTTCAGCTTCATCATTGGGCAAGAATATGTGTCATGGTTATGAAACAAGCCACATATCTTACAAGATTTTCCAACACCAAAAAATAAAATAAAAACAGCAAATGACAAGCAGAAATATGCTGCTACACTTTTCCCCATAAAGGGCTAAAGTGAACTTAAAGCATGTATATACAGTTGATACATCGAAGTGAATCTGAAGATTGTACCAATCCATAAAATTTTAATTGCAAAACCATCATCAGAAGCATATATATATAAGAGGCCTAAAACATGAAACTTGAAGCAACTAATAAAACTTAATCATGAGTTGCATTTCTAAACTAAATAAAAAAGAATGAAAATATTCTTCACACGGTTTACGAGCTCTATGTAACAGGTAGATTGAGCATAATTATACCCCTGATCCTCTAAACTTCCAAACTTCACTTGAGTTCCTTTAATAACAAAACCTTTCTGAATATGCCAAAAACTGATACTTTCTGCTCACCTCAGGACAACTACAGTTGTAGATCTAAATTAAAAAGAGAGGTAAGTGGCAGACATATATATCAGCAAAAGAAAAACTAATCTGAAACTAATACAAGTCAAACAACCAAATAAATAGAAACACCGTCATTAAGAAGTAACCATAAGCTTTCAAGTTATAGAACAAACACACAAATTGAATAGTACAAAATACCCTTTCCATGTAAGGAGAATCTGCACATCACTGAATATGAAGATAAGTAATTTATAGAAAAACTAAAGGGATAAGAAGGTGTGATCTCTCTTTATGAAAGTAGAATATACGAAAAGCTGTTCAAAGTTGGCAGGATAAGAAGTACCTGCAAAACAAAATAATTTGCACAATTTTTAGTTGGATTTTACTTTTTTATGATCAAAGAATATCATTAAGATGGAGAGAAGAAAACATACAAGAAAAATGGGGTAATAAAAATATTTATCTATGAAGTGTAGATTTTCGATCTATTAACATGTATAAGAAAGGTTAGTTCTCAAAAAGGATCATGAGTTATAATTGAAGGTGTGTGAATTGTGTTCAAGCCAACCAAATACTCCAAATAGATACCACAATGATTTTGCAATTTTGGTACTCATAAAACCAGCAAAACTAGTCAAAAGAAATTGAACTAGGGTTGCAAGACACATTTCCCTATATCACTATAACACTATATCACTATCCAAATACTCCAAATACTCCCGAATTATTGAAGCTATATCATGAGAAAATGAATGTTGCAGTAATGGATAGTAAATTGATGTCTTGAGTTTTGTGGATTCCTTTTTGAATTTCAGTCTAGTTGCCTATGAGTTCTCCTTTGATATTTTGCATTCATTTTGCTGGTTATAGTTCATTAATTTTTCAATGTTCAGGAGCAATAAACAATATCAGAACTTTTAAGGTGGCAACTAGAATTAGATTTAGTTAAATAAAATAAGAGAAAAAGACAAATACCATTTTTACATTCCTCTACCTGTTAGTTTATGCACATTAACATAATGGTTGTTGTTCCGAGGGTTACCTGAAACGTGCAGCTCGGTCGTCTTTTAGAGAGGCCCGAGGTGGGGGAATTGATGACCCGAGCTTGATATGCTGAGTGGTTGGTGGTTGTACCTGCAATGACACTCCGATGCTTAAGTTAGCACGGGTCCAAGCAGATATTGAGTAGAATTAGAGTATGAGTTATACCTGGGTGTTCCAGTGTATTTATAGTAGCTGGCCGTGATCTTCCCTGGATAAGATATTCTTATCTTATCTTATCTTTTTGGGAGTTTTATCTCTATTTTTGCGGAACCGCCTTCCCTAGGCCTTTTCGGCCTTTAGGTTTTGGGCTTCGTTCCTTTTGATGGGCCTTCTTAGCTTTGTTGTCCGAGGTCCGACCTCAGGCGTGGGCCTTGGGACGAGGTCGGACCTTTCATGGATTTCGCCGAGTTGGGGAGCTCGGTCAGGGTATGAACAAGAAGAGATGAAGTTTGGTCACTGATTATACCACACACCTTCATAGATCAAAGTATTGGTAGGATTACATGTCATGATATCTGTTCATACCCTGGGTCGAGCTATCCGACCCGGGATGTTCTACAGACAAAGTGACCAAACTCTTTAGGTCAAGCGGACCGACTTCTTCGCAAAGAACTCGGTCCAAATTGATAGGAAAGCCCAAAGAAGGGCCCAACTCAAAGATTACGATCCCGATCCAAGGGCAGTCCAAGCCTATAGAGATAAGGGCGGTTCCATGGAAGATAAGCTGACCTCAACAAAAGATAAGATAAGATAAGATTACTAACTTATCTTATCTAAAGAAGGTCACATCTCACCATTATAAATACACTGGAGCACCCAGGTATAACTCATACTCTGATTCTACTCAATACCTGTTTAATACCCTTGCTAACTTAAGCATCAGAGTCCCTTGCAGGTACCCCCCACCCTTCAGTGACAAGGGATCAGCAGCATTTTTAGTTCCACAAGTCGGACACACCAGCTCCGGCTGCTACACACCTGCCGGACACGTCGGCTCTGACCAGCACAGAAGATCTCATCCGAGATCGACCTACAATTTCAGGTAAACCCTCGGAACATTAGCACCGTTGCCAGGGATCTTGGAAGTCATCCCATCACCATGGCAGACAACCATGACAACGACCACGATTCAGGTTTGGAAGATAGAA
>NC_029775.3:65942729-65943427 GCF_000817695.3 Arachis duranensis
TTGCCTTCTAGGTCGGATATTTTGTAGTAGCCTGTCCCTAAGACTTCTGTTACCTTGTAGGGTCCTTTCCAATTTGCAGCTAGCTTTCCTTCTCCCGATTTTTGTGTTCCGATGTCATTTCGGATTAGAATCAGGTCGTGAATGGAGAAGCTTCGCTTTATTACTTTCTGATTGTATCTGAGGGCCGTTCGTCGTTTTAAGGCTTCTTCTCGGATTCGGGCTCTTTCTCGGACCTCGGGAAGGAGGTCGAGTTCTTCCCTTTGTGCCTGTGGGTTGCCTTCTTCGTTGTAGAAGAGGACTCTGGGTGACCTTTCATCTATTTCGATAGGAATCATTGCCTCCATCCCGTAAGCTAGTCGGAATGGGGATTCTCCCGTTGTAGAGTGTGGGGTTGTCCGATATGCCCATAATACCTGGGGGAGTTCCTCGGCCCATGCCCCTTTGCCCTCTTGGAGTCTTCGTTTTAACCCTGCCAAGATGACTTTATTTGCAGCTTCTCCTTGTCCATTGGCTTGTGGGTGCTCGACTGATGTGAATTGCTGTTTGATTTTTAGTTCGGCCACCAAGTTCTGAAAACTTGCGTCCGTGAATTGTGTTCCATTGTCTGTTGTGATGGAGTAGGGGACTCCGAACCTTGTGACAATGTTTTTGTATAGGAATTTGCGACTTTTCTGAGCCGTAATGGTGGCTAAGGGTTC
>NC_029775.3:65947534-65966818 GCF_000817695.3 Arachis duranensis
TCCTCTTGTTCTGATGCCGCGCGGTCATTGTTGGAGGGGTCGTCCGCCATGGTAGAGGGATGACTTCCAGATCCCCGGCAACGGCGCCAATGTTCCGGGGGTTACCTGAAACGTGCAACTCGGTCGTCTTAGAGAGGCCCGAGGTGGGGGGATTGATGACCCGAGCTTAATGTGCAGAGTGGTTGGTGGTTGTACCTGCAATGACACTCCGATGCTTAAGTTAGCATGGGTCCAAGCAGATATTTGAGTGGAATTAGAGTGTTGTTACTATTATCCACTATATCATTGGATCACAAATTGTTTTAAAATAAATAAATAAAGATCACATTAACTGATTTAAATGGTTATTAATAACTACTCTTCAACTACCCACTTCACTTCACTGCAGATGAAAAGGTTTTTTTGGAGTTGGTTCTCGATTTTCCACTGACTGCAATCTCTGTTAGAGATGAAATACTTCATACTGTGTGTACAACAAGAAAGTGATGTTATGAATGATACAGCTAAGGCTAGTAATCAATACAAATAGTTATATTTATACCTGTAGTTGGAATGCCTGGCTCTCTCTCCAGCAATCACACCTCTGGTTGAGTGCAGCTCCTACAACAAAAACTCAATCAGTTGATTACAACAATATTTTTATAAAATGATTGATCCAAGTGCTTTTTCAATCAAAGTGTGTTAATGTTATGTACCTTTTTTGTATCATCTAAAACAGCCTTGAAGAAGGGCACATTTGTGTTCCCATCACCAAATATGGTAACCTTGTCACTAGGAGGAGCATTTAAGGCTAGCTGAACAAGAGAAGAGAGAAAAATCTTCATGAAAAATTGCAGCAAATGCAGGGATATGGAATGCATTCGGCCTCAACCATCTGGCGAATTTTGAGTTTGTGTGCGTATAAATTGCGGCCATCCTCCAGGTCATATATTTGAACCTTGTTAGGGTCTGCTCCAAATTCAACTGGGATAAATCTCTGAAGAGACCAAAATAAAGAACACATCATTGAACATATCTTATAATTCAAATATTCAATAATACAATGACCATTGGCAATACATACCCACTTGCAGATCAGAAATGGTGGGAGCATATATCTTAATAAATGAAAATAGTAAGACTGTTGGTAACAGCTTTAGAAATGGATGCTCCAAAACTAAATTAACTAATTTCGCAAGAAATTGAAGCAGAACATTAGAAACGGCCTAAGAATAAGCATTTTAAGAGAATGTTAACAAATAAACATAAGGACTTGAAGGTTGAAAGGCTCATTATTTGACTGAAAAGCACAAGCATGTTTTCTTATGCCAAATTAATTTACCATTGATCTCTATGAATTTCGAGACCCTACAAGTCCATTCCACTTTCACACACATAAAAACTATTCCTAATTTCTCCTGAAGAATGAGGCTAACCCCAAAGAGACAACAACAACAACAATAGAAAGTCAAAATAGACAAAACAACAAACAAGTAGAATGCATATTCAACAAAGTCCATTCCAAAATATACCCAATATGATTCATTCAATGCTCAACAAATTGGAGTTCCTTCACATAAAGCTTGCCATCTCAGTGTCTGTAACAAAACCCTAAGTTGTTTTCAGAACAGAACAGATACAATGGCAAGAGGGAGAGACTGTACTCTTTATTCTTTAGTCATATTTTATCACTATTGAATTTTTCTTGACAATATTTTCTAACGAGGCAGTTTTCATGACAAAGGATATTGTACTATTTTTTTTTTTAATTAAAGTTTTTTCCATTGTATTTTTCTTTAGTAAAGTTTTAGTGAGGCATAATTCCAAATAGATATCTAAGAAGGAGTGTTGTGATATGGATGTCCATTTAATAATCTATAACTTTTTCACAATATGGGCAGCTCTAATTTTTCAATGGTGTAAGGCTCAAGTTTCTAAGATAGACTAAACTTAATGAAGTTTAAAAAATATGAACTTTGTACGTATATAAATAAGTAACATGGTATGAGACAGAACACACAATACTATGACAAAAACACTTCTTTCTATACATGTTCGCTCATTAATATATAAAAGATTGAATATATTATTATATTATCTCAGTTATATTGAGATAATTATATTAGAGAATACTAATACTAGAATTCTCTATTTATATTTTTTATTTTATATTTATTTTTTTATTTTCTATTAATTTATTTTACAATAAATATGTATTTTATTTGTTCAATTTGACAAGTTATCATTACTGGCATCCAAAGAACTTTCTTCTATCCCATCTTTTAGAAGGATAAATAGTTCTAACAAATGGATTACTAAATGACAGGAATATTAATTTGTATATTACCAATTTAATATCATAATTATTACGTAATGAGAGTCTAAATATATTACATATATAACAAATACACATTTCAAAATTGTACTGGAGGTCTCCGGTATGGGTTATAAGATAGATCGGCAACTTGCGAGTCGAGTCGATTGCCAGATTGTCTGACTGGAGTAATGGGAGGTGATACCTGCAAAGACACTCTGACGCTCAAGTCAGAATGGATCTGAGAGATATAAACTGTGTGGGAGGAATAACCTACTTGAGGGGGCCTCTGATTCCCTTTTGTATAGCTAGTAGTAGTTATCTCATTGTATCTTATCTGGCTAAGATAAAGGAGATATTCGAATTTGAATGTTGGTTAGAGATTGTAGGACCAGTTTGGGCCGTCATCATCTTATCTTATCTGGCTAAGATAAGGGAGGTATATGAATTCGAATGTTGGGTTAGGATATTAGAAGTTATTCATTCGTCTTTGAGTCATGAGGATGGCCCAATCTTCGGATTCCGAGTTTAGTGACCGTTCTGAGGAAGGACCCAGTGATTGGGGTCCGGAATAGTTGCCCCCGGAGCAAGAGAGCATGCTTGCTTGGTCTCAATGCTAAGTTGTTGGGGAACCCGGTTCTCTGTAGTTCGGGAGACTGTGAGAAGCCTGGAGAGGACGTCACGTCATTCTGCACCAATTGGCAGGATATTGATGAGTTCCGCTTTTCGCGAGTTGGAAAGTCATTAGCTTAGACCTTAATGCCGCTTTTGTTGACGAGTTTGGTTTTCTATTATCGAGATGCCATGAGGGGCCTAGAAAGGGCATGACATCATCCTGCGCCGATTAGCGGGATATTGGTGAGTTCGACCTTTCGCGACTTGGAAGAACGTCAGCTCATGCTTGTTTTGTGTGGCTTTTTTGGGCCGTTATTGTGAACTTATTTTAGGCCTCTTGGTTGGCCAATTTCAATACTTTGCTTATTTAGTTTATTTGGATATCTGTTTTGTTGGCCTTGAAGTTGATCAATTTCTAGGGGGAGCTGTTTAACTTATTTGGATATTCACCTTGTTGGCTTTGCGGGTGATCGATCATTGGGTCACCATTTTTTGTTATTTGGATTTTTGTTTGTTTATTTGGATATCTATTTCGTTGGCCTCGGGGTGATCGATCCCCGGGTCGCTTCTTTTTTGATATTTGGATACCCGTTTTGATATTTAGATATTCATTTCGTTGGCCTCGGGGTGATTGATTCACGGGTAGCCGTTTATTTATTTGTATATCAGTTTCGTTGTCCTCGAGTGGATCATTTTCTAGGTAGCTATATACTTATTTGGATATACATTTTGTTGTTTAGATATCCATTATGTTAGCCTCAGGGTGATTGATCTCCGGGGATTGCCGCTTTTAGTTCGTGCCGTTGGATGGGACAATGCTTTTGAAAGATGAATTTCATTTAAGATTTGAGTGGTGCACAAAAATGTGATCATTAACAATGGCGCCAAAGACTGGGAGCTCTCAAACATGAATCACACTTTGTCACAACTTCGCATAACTAACCAGCAAGTGCACTGAGTCGTCCAAGTAATACCTTACGTGAGTAAGGGTTGATCCCACGGAGATTGTTGGTATGAAGCAAGCTATGGTCATCTTGTAAATCTCAGTTAGGCGGATTCTAATGGTTATGATGGTTTTCGAATATAAAGATAAATAAAGCATAAAATAGAGATAGGGATACTTATGTAAATCATTGGTGGGAATTTCAGATAAGTGTACGGAGATGCTTTGTTCCTTCTGAATCTCTGCTTTCCTACTGCTTTCATCCAATCATTCTTACTCCTTTCTATGGCAAGCTGTATGTAGGGCGTCACCGTTGTCAATGCCTACTTCCCATCCTCTCAGCGAAAATGGTCCAAATGCTCTGTCACAGCACGGCTAATCATCTGTCGGTTCTCGATCATGTTGGAATAGAATCTAGTGATTCTTTTGCGTCTGTCACTACACCCAACACTCGCGAGTTTGAAGCTCATCACAGTCATCCCATCTCATATCCTACTTCGAATACCACAGACAAGGTTTAGACTTTCCGGATCTTAGGAATGGCCGCCAATAATTCTAGCTTATACCACGAAGATTCTGATTAAGAAATCCAAGAGATACGCGCTTGATCTAAGGTAGAACGGAAGTGGTTATTAGGCACACGTTCATGGGTGAGAATGATGATGAGTGGCACGGATCATCAATTCATCATGTTGAAGTGTAGCGAATATCTTAGAATAAGAATAAGTTGAATTGAATAGAAGAATAATAGTAAATGCATTAATACTCGAGGAACAGCAGAGCTCCACACCTTAATCTATGGTGTGTAGAAACTCCACCGTGAAAATACATAAGTGATGGTCCAGGCATGGCCGAATGGCCAGCCCCCATGAAGGTCTAAAATCACATACCAAGATCTCTAATACAATAGTAAAATGTTCTATTTATATTAAACTAGTTACTAGGGTTTACAGAAATAAGTCTTAGTGCAGAAATCCACTTCCGGGGACCACTTTGGTATGTGCTTGGGCTGAGCCTGAGCTTTAAACGTGCAGAGACTTCTCTTGGGGTTAAACGCCAAGTTGTAACGTGTTTTTGGAGTTTAACTCTGGTTTGTGACGTGTTTTTGGCGTTTTACTCCAGAATGCAGCATAGAGCTGGCGTTGAATGCCAGTTTGCATCGTCTAAACTCGAACAAAGTATAGACTATTATATATTGTTGGAAAGCCCTGGATGTCTACTTTTCAACGCAGTTGAGCGCGCGCCATTTGGAATTATTTAGCTCCAGAAAATGCATTTTGAGTGCAGGGAGGTCAGAATCCAACAACATCAGCAGTCGTTTTTCAGCCTGAATCAGATTTTTGCTCAGGTCCCTCAATTTCTGCCAGAAAATACCTGAAATCACAGAAAAACACACAAACTCATAGTAAAGTCCAGAAATGTAAATTTTGCATAAAAACTAATAAAAACATCCCTAAAAGTAGCTAGATCCTACTAAAAACTACCTAAAAATAATGCCAAAAAGCATATCAATTATCCGCTCATCACAACACCAAACTTAAATTGTTGCTTGTCCCCAAGCAACTGAAAATAAAATAGGATAAAAAGAAGAGAATATACTATAAATCCCAAAATATCAATGAATATTAGTTCTAATTAAATGAGCGGGACTTGTAGCTTTTTGCTTCTGAACAGTTTTGGCATCTCATTTTATCCTTTGAAGTTTAGAATGATTGGCATCCATAGGAACTCAGAGTTCAGATAGCGTTATTGATTCTCCTAGTTAAGTATGTTGATTCTTGAACACAGCTACTTTTATGAGTCTTGGTCGTGGCCCTAAGCACTTTGTTTTCCAGTATTACCACCGGATACATAAATGCCACAAACACATGACTGGGTGAACATTTTCAGATTGTGACTCAGCTTTGCTAAAGTCCCCAGTTAGAGGTGTCCAGAGCTCTTAAGCACACTCTTTTTGCTTTGGATCACGACTTTAACCACTCAGTCTCAAGCTTTTCACTTGGACCTGCATGTCACAAGCACATGGTTAGGGATAGCTTGATTTAGCCGCTTAGACCTGGATTTTATTTTCTTGGACCCCCTATCCATTGATGCTCAAAGCCTTGGATCCTTTTTACCCTTCCCTTTTGGTTTTAAGGGGCCATTGGCTTTTTCTGCTTGTTTTTTCTTTTTCTTTCTTTTTTTTTGCAAGCTTTGTTCTTCACTGCTTTTTCTTGCTTCAAGAATTAATTTTTTTTATTTTTCAGATCATCAATAACATTTCTCTTTTTCATCATTCTTTCAAGAGCCAACAATTTTAACATTCATAAACAACAAGATCAAAAATATGCACTGTTCAAGCATTCATTTAGAAAAAAAAAAGTATTGTCACCACATCAATATAATTAAACTAATTTCAAGGATGAATTTGAAACTCATGTATTTCTTGTTCTTTTGTATTAGAAACACTTTTCATTTAAGAAAGGTGAAGGATTCATGGAATTATTCATAGCCTTAAGACATAAATACTAGACACTAATAATCATGTAGTAAAGACACAAACATAGGCAAACATGAAGTTCAAAAACCAAAAAAACAGAGAGATAAGAACAAGGAAGTTAAGGAATGAGTCCACCTTAGTGATGGTGGCGCCTTCTTCTTGAAGGACCAATGGTGTTCTTAAGCTCCTCTATGTCTCTTCCTTGCCTTTGTTGTTCCTCCCTCATAGCTCTTTGATCTTCTCTAATCTCATGGAGAATGATGGAGTGCTCTTGGTGTTCCACCCTTAATTGGTTCATGTCATGACTCAATCCTTCTAGAGAAGTGTTGAGTTGTTCCCAATAGTTGTTTGAAGGAAAATGCATCCCTTGAGGCATCTCAGGAATTTCTTGATGATGAGCTTCCTCATGCGTCTCTTGAGATCCATGAATGGGCTCTCTTGTTTGCTCCATCCTCTTCTTAGTGATGAGCTTGTCCTCTTCAATGAGGATGTCTCCTTCTATGACAACTCCAGCTAAGTAGCATAGATGGCAAATGAGATGAGAAAAAGCTAGCCTTGCCAAGGTGGATGGCTTTTTGGCTACTTTGTAGAGTTCTAGAGAGATGACTTCATGAACTTCTACTTCCTCTCCAATCATGATGCTATGGATCATGATGGCCCGATCTACAGTTACTTCGAATCGGTTGCTAGTGGAAATGATGGAGCGTTGGATGAACTCCAACCATCCTCTAGCCACAGGCTTAAGGTCTAGTCTTCTTAATTGAATCGGCTTGCCTTTTGAGTCTCTTTTCCATTGAGCTCCTTCCATACATATGTCCATGAGGACTTGGTCCAACCTTTGATCAAAGTTGACCCTTCTAGTGTAGGGGCATGCGTCTTCTTAAATCATAGGCAAGTTGAATGCCAACCTTACATTTTCTGGACTGAAATCTAAGCATTTCCCCCGAACCATTGTAAGATAATTCTTTGGATTCGGGTTCATACTTTGATCATGGTTCCTAGTGATCCATGCATTGGCATAGAACTCTCGAACTATTAAGATTCTGACTTGTTGAATGGGGTTGGTATGAACTTCCCAACCTCTTCTTTGGATCTCATGTCGGATCTCCGGATACTCATTTTTCTTGAGCATGAAAGGGACCTTAGGGATCACCTTCTTCTTGGCCACAACTTAATAGAAGTGATCTTGATGGGCTTTTGAGATGAATCTCTCCATCTCTCATGACTCGGGAGTGGAAACTTTTTCCTTCCCTTTTCTCTTTCTAGAGGTTTCTCCGGCCTTAGGTGCCATTAATGGTTATGGAAAAACAAAAAAAAGCTATGCTTTTACCACACCAAACTTAGAAAGTTGCTCGTCCTCGAGCAAAAGAAGAAAGAATAAATGATGAAGAAGAAGAGATGGAGGAGTTTATATAGTGGAGGGAGAGGGGTTTATGGTTCGGTCATGTAGGGTGGGTTTGGGTGGGAAAGAGATTTTGATTTTGAAGGTAGGTGGGGTTTATGGGGAAGAGTGGATGGATGTGAGTGGTGAAAAGGTGATGGGGAAGAGTGATTGAGGTGATTAGTGAATGATGTTTGAGGAAGAATGTTATGAAAAGGTGTGACAGAGAGGGATAAGGTAGGTGGGGATCCTGTGGGGTCCACAGATTCTGAGGTGATCCTGTGGGGTCCACAAATCTTGAGGTGTCAAGGATTAATCATCCCTGCACCATTTAGGTGTGTAAAATGCCCTCTGTATGCAATCCTGGCATTTAACGCCAGACTGCTGCCTGTTTCTGGCGTTAAATGCCCAGATGTAGCCTGTTTCTGGTGTTTAACGCCAGCCTGATGCTTGTTTCTGGCGTTAAACGCCAGCTTGGTGCTTGTTTCTGGCGTTTAACGCCAGCTTTCCTCTAGGTGCAATCCTGGCGTTTAAACGCCAGACTGCTGCCTGTTTCTGGTGTTCAACGCCAGTTTCATGCTCTGTTCTGGCGTTAAATGCCAGCTAGATGCTCCTTACTGGCGTTTAAACGCCAATAAGCTCTTCCTCCATGGTGTGCTGTTTCTTCTACTGTTTTTGATTCTGTTTTTAATTTTTGCTGTTGTTTTGTGACTCCACATGATCATAGACCTAATAAAACATAAAAGAGCAATAGAAATATAGATAAATAAAAATTGGGTTGCCTCCCAATAAGTGCTTCTTTAATGTCAATAGCTTGACAGTGAGCTCTCATGGAGCTTCACATATGTTCAGAGCATTGTTGGGACCTCCCAACACCAAACTTAGAGTTTGAATGTGGGGGTTCAACACCAAATTTAGAGTTTGGTTGTCGCCTCCCAACACCAAACTTAGAGTTTGATTGTGGGGGCTTTGTTTGATTCTGTATTGAGAGAAGCTTATCGTGCCTCTTTTCCATGTTTACAGAAGGATAACCTTACGCTTTAAACACTAGGTAGTCCCCATTCAATTGAAGGACTAGTTCACCTCTGTCAACATCAATCACAGCTTTTGTTGTGGCTATGAAGGGTCTTCTAAGAATGATGGATTCATTCTCATCCTTCCCAATGTCTAAGATTATGAAATCAACAGGGATGTTAAGGCCTTTAACCTTCACTAACACGTCCTCTACCAATCCATAAGCTTGTTTTATTGACTTGTCTGCCATCTCTAATGAGATTCTTACAGCTTGTACCTCAAAGATCCCCAGCTTCTCCATTACGGAGAGTGGCATAAGATTTATACCTGACCCCAGGTCACACAGAGCCTTCTCAAAGGTCATGGTGTCTATGGTACAGAATATTAAGAATTTACCAGGATCTTGTTTCTTTTGAGGTAGAGTTTGCTGAACCCATGTATCTAGTTTACTAATGAGCAAGGGAGGTTCACCTTTCCAAGTCTCATTACCAAACAACTTGGCATTCAGCTTCATGATGGCTCCTAGATATTGAGCAACTTGCTCTTTAGTTACATCTTCATCCTCTTCAGAGGAAGAATAGTTCTCAGAGCTCATGAATGGCAGAAGGAAGTTTAATGGAATCTCTATGGTCTCTATATGAGCCTCAGATTCCTTTAGGTCCCCAATAGGGAACTCCCTTCTGTCTGGAGGACGTCCCATGAGGTCTTCCTCATTGGGATTCACGTCCTCCCCTTCCTCTTTGGATTCGGCCATATTGATAATATCAATGGCCTTGCACTCTCTTTTTGAATTCTCTTCTGTATTGCTTGGGAGAGTACTAGGAGGAGTTTCAAGGATTTTCTTACTCAGCTAACCCACGTGTGCCTCCAAATTTCTAATGGAGGACCTTGTTTTACTCATGAAACTTAAAGTGGCCTTAGATAGATCAGAGACTATGTTTGCTAAGCTAGAGAGGCTCTGCTCAGAGTTCTCTGTCTGTTGCTGAGAAGATGATGAAAAAGGCTTGCTATTGCTAAGCCTATTTCTTCCACCATTATTAAAGCCTTTTTGAGGCTTTTGTTGATCCTTCTATGAGAAATTTGGATGATTTCTCCATGAGGAATTATAGGTGTTCCCATAGGGTTCACCCATATAATTCACCTCTGCCATTGCAGGGTTCTCAGGATCATAAGCTTCCTCTTTAGAAGATGCCTCTTTAGTACTGTTGGATGCATTTTGCCATCCATTCAGACTCTGAGAAATCATGTTGACTTGCTGAGTCAACATTTTGTTCTGAGCCAATATGGCATTCAAAGCATCAATTTCAAGAATTTTCCTTTTCTGAGGTGTCCTATTACTCACAGGATTTCTCTCAGAGGTGTTCATGAATTGGTTATTTGCAACCATATCAATGAGTTCTTGAGCTTCTGCAGGCGTTTTCTCCGGTGAATGGATCCACCTGCAGAATGGTCCAGTGACATCTTAGAAAGCTAAGATAGACCATCATAGAATATATCTAAAATGGTCCACTCTGAAAGCATGCCAGAAGGACACTTTTTGGTCAACTGCTTGTATCTTTCCCAAGCTTCATCGAGGGATTCACCATCTTTTTACTTGAAGGTCTGAACATCCACTCTAAGCTTGCTCAGCTTTTGAGGAGGAAAGAACTTGGCCAAGAAGGTCGTGACCAGCTTATCCCAAGAGTCCAGGCTATCTTTAGGTTGTGAGTCCAACCATGTTCTAGTCCTGTCTTTTACAGTAAAAGGGAAAAGCATGAGCCTGTAGACTTCAGGATCTACTCCATTAGTCTTAACAGTATCACAGATCTGCAAGAATTTAGTTAAAAATTGATAGGGATCTTCTGATGGAAGTCCATGAAACTTGCAGTTCTGTTGCATTAGAGCAACTAGTTGAGGCTTCAGCTCAAAATTGTTTGCTCCAATAGCAGGGATTGAGATGCTTCTTCCATAAAAGTTGGAAGTAGGAGTAGTATAATCACCAAGCATCCTCCTTGCGCCTCCACCATTGTTATTGGGTTCGGCCATGTCTTCTTCTTTTTCGAGATTCTCTGTAAGGTTTTCTCTGAATTGTTATGCTTTAGCTTCTCTTAGCTTCTTCTTCAGGGTCTTTTCAAGTTCAGAATTTGCTTCAACAAGAATGTCCTTGTCCTTGCTCCTGCTCATATTAAAAAGAAGAGAACAAAAAAGGAAGAGGAATCCTCCATGTCACAGTATAAAGATTCCTTTATGTGAGTAGAAGAAAATAAGACTTATAATCATCAACAATGGCACCAAAGACTTGGAGCTCTCAAACGTGAATCACACTTTGTCACAACTTCGCACAACTAAACAACAAGTGCACTGGGTCGTCCAAGTAATACCTTACGTGAGTAAGGGTCGATCCTACGGAGCTTGTTGGTATGAAGAAAGCTATGGTCATCATGTAAATCTCAGTTAGGCGGATTCTAATGGTTATGATGGTTTTCAAATATAAAGATAAATAAAGCATAAAATAGAGATAGGGATACTTATGTAAATCATTGATGGGAATTTCAGATAAGTGTACGGAGATGCTTTGTTCTTTCTGAATCTCTGCTTTCCTACTGCTTTCATCCAATCATTCTTACTCCTTTCTATGGCAAGCTATATGTAGGGCGTCACCGTTGTCAATGGCTACTTCCCATCCTCTCAGTGAAAATGGTCCAAATGCTCTGTCACAGTAGGGCTAATCATCTGTCGGTTCTCGATCATATTGGAATAGAATCCAGTGATTCTTTTGCGTCTGTCACTACGCCCAACACTCGCGAGTTTGAAGCTCGTCACAGTCATCCCATCTCAGATCCTACTCTGAATACCACAGACAAGGTTTAGACTTTCCGGATCTTAGGAATAGCTGCCAATAATTTTAGCTTATACCACGAAGATTCTGATTAAGGAATCCAAGAGATACGCGCTCGATTTAAGGTAGAATGGAAGTGGTTGTCAGGCACGCGTTTATGGGTGAGAATGATGATGAGTGTGATAGATCATCACATTTATCATGTTGAAGTGCGGCGAATATCTTAGAATAAGAATAAGTTGAATTGAATAGAAGAATAATAGTAATTGCATTAATACTCGAGGAACAGCAGAGCTCCACACCTTAATCTATGGTGTGTAAAAACTCCACCGTTGAAAATACATAAGTGATGGTCCAGGCATGGCCGAATGGCCAGCCCCCATTAAGGTCTAAAATCGCATACCAAGATCTCTAATACAATAGTAAAAAGTTTTATTTATATTAAACTAGTTACTAGGGTTTACAGAAATAAGTCTTAGTGCAGAAATCCACTTCCGAGGCCCACTTTGGTATGTGCTTGGGTTGAGCTTGAGCTTTACACGTGCAGAGGCTTCTCTTGGGGTTAAATGCCAAGTTGTAACATGTTTTTGGCGTTTAACTCTGGTTTGTGACGTGTTTCTGGCATTTTACTCCAGAATGCAGCATGGAACTGGCGTTGAACGCCAGTTTGCGTCATCTAAACTCGAACAAAGTATGGACTATTATATATTGCTGAAAAGCCCTGAATGTGTACTTTCCAACGCAGTTGAGAGCACTCCATTTGGAGTTCCGTAACTCCAGAAAATCCATTTTGAGTGTAGGGATGTCAGAATCCAATAGCATCAGCAGTTTTTTTTCAGCCTGAATCAGATTTTTGCTCAGGTCCCTCAATTTCAGCCAGAAAATACTTGAAATCACAAAAAATACACAAACTCATAGTAAAGTCCAGAAATGTGAATTTTGCATAAAAACTGATAAAAACATCCCTAAATGTAGCTAGATCCTACTAAAAACTACCTAAAAATAATGCCAAAAAGCATATAAATTATCTGCTCATCATTGAGCCTCATAAAAACCTCCCGATGTTGGTCAGAAAGAGTGCCCGGTAAGAAAATATATGATTAAACAACTTAAGCAATAAATGAAAGTGAAAAAGGCAAAAAATAAAGGGTAAAGAGATAGTTTTAAACGACCTCGATCTTGTTGCTTTGGAAAGATGTTTCTACATATAATAGCACCGTAAGTTGGTGGCATTCCAGATCTCAGGAGTTCGGTCCCATCTAGTCTTTTGAACCTATAGACTCCTTTTTCGATTATCGTCTTGATTTGGTAGGTACCGTGCTGCAATTGTACCTTTGGCTTATTCTTTGTTTTAGGGCTAGCTCCCGTACGGATGCTATGCTCCTGACCTCATCTACAAGATCTTGCTCTACTTCTTTGTCATTTCCTCCCATAGTTCTGAGCAGGTTGGGGTCTTGGCATGTATCGAGGTCGGCGAGGAAGATGCCTGCCGGGTCTCGAGATCTCTTGCGGAGAGCGAAGCTGGTGTTGTCGCACTCTACCGCGACTTTCCAGTCCCAGTGTATCATTTCAATGGTGTCATTATTGGCTTGGAATTTCATGATTAGGAACATGGTGAAGATGACGGCGGATAGGTCATTGATCGTCTTTCTTTCGAGGATGTTGTTGTAGGCAGTAGAGTCCTTGAGGGCCACGAATTCAGAGAGGATGGTCTTCCTCTAGCTTTTGATTCCAATGGTTAGTGGTAATACTATGGAACCATCTGGTTTAAGGAAGTTGTCTCCGAGTCTGGTCACTCCATTGCGGTGGGTTTATAGGTTTTCGTTTCGGAGCAATGGGGGGTGTTACCTGCAAAGACACTCCGACGATCAAGTCAAAATGGATCTGAGAGGTATAAAATGTGTGGGAGGAATGACGTACCTGAAGGGGCCTCTGGCTCCTCTTTATATAACTAGTGGTAGTTATCCCATCTTATCTTATCTGGCTAAGATAAGGGAGATATTCGAACTCAAATGTTGGTTAGAGATTATAGAATCGGTTTGGGCTGTCATCATCTTATCTTATCTTATCTGACTAAGATAAGGGAAGTATTTGAATTCGAATGTTGGGTTAAGATATTGAAAGTTATTGATCCGTTTTTGGGCCATGAGGATGACCCAATCTTCGAATTGCCGAGTTTGATGACCATTCCGAGAAAGGACCCGAAGATCAGGCCCAGAACAAAAATATAATAATAAATATTTTGTTTTATTTTAATAGAAAAATTTAACAATCTTTTATTCTCCTCTTACAGCTCCTCGAAAGCCTTAACTAAACCAAAGACCTGATACGTAAAAATGAGAATTCTACGTACAACCGGCAAGTATACCGGGTCGTATCAAGTAATAAGACTCACAAAGAGTGAGGTCGATCCCACGAGGATTGGTAGATTAAGCAACTTTAGTTAAATGGTAAGTTTAGTCAAGCTAACATGATTTTTGATTTTATGAGCAATGTGACTTTTGAACATAATGACAGGAATTTAAATGGCAATTAAGAACAAGAATATAGAAATAAAATGGAAGTAAATAACTGAAACTTAAATTGCAAGAAACTTAAATAACATCAAAGATAAATGGCAAGGAATTAAAGGGTGCAGAAATTTAAAGAACATAAGAGTAAATGGCAAGAAGTAGATGAACAGAATGTAAATAACAAGAGTAGTAAATAGACAGAATGTAGAAAGGGATTGGGAAATGGGTAATCAAATAACTAGAGCAAGAGAAATGAGAATTAATGATAGAGAGGATCATTAGGGATTAGAGATGTTAGTTTTCATGAATTGATGTTAGTCAAATCCTTCTCAATAGAAGAACGACGTAGAAGAAAAGTAAAATATACAGGAATCTTAATGAACTTACGTTGAGTATTGTTGCTTTGTTTTCTCTTCAGATTCTTCACGGAGAGTTTGATGGTGTTTTGATGGAGGTTTCGAACAACGATTTGTATATTTTGAACTTTGATTTTCGCTTGAAAATGGGAGGGTTTCCTTGTTTTCGTGCTTTGAGAAGTGGAAGAAGTGGAAGAAGTGGAAGAGTCTGCCATACGTAACCGTTTGAGTGTTGAGCGCGTGATTTTGATGCGCCATGTTGTCTCTCTTCATGCGCATGAGTTCTATTTGGGCTGGGCCAACTTGTAAGCTTGTAAACTTGTATGTGTAGCAGGCCCAAAAGAAAAAATAACACAAACTATTGCTTGAATAACCTATCTTAGAGATGATGAACAAAAATAATCAATAAGAACTAAGAAGTGTATATAGTGGCTATATGTAAAGAATGAAAAAAACCAGGCAGGAGTACCTAACAAATCAGGAAGATTCACAGAATGTTTTATAGGAATCAATAATATAGCAACATCTTGGGAGAAAGCAAGAATTGATATCATTGATGACCTTCTATAATTTACTATTGAAAAGTGTGACTTGAAAAGAAAGGTACATTTATTGATTCATATAAAAACATTATGAGATGGATTGATACTAAAAACAAAAGGAAGATGGGAGGAAAATTTTTTGAGAAATAAATTCTCTATTATAAAGAGCTTATTTAAAAAATATACAAGTAATATATAATGTTCAAAAATAATTTAGGCGAAAGAATGAAAAAGATGTACTAGTGAGAGAAATAGTATGGATAAAACGGTGCTAAGTAAATATAAGGTAGCAGAGTTATTATGGACAAATGAACATGGAAGAAGTGAACACTTATATATTGCAAAGGCATAATATGTAATATATCTATTGGGTTTGATTCATGTATAATGTAAGGATAAAAGTAATATAGTAGGTAAAGTAAGAACATGTGATTTGTGGTGTTATAGATCATTGCAAACTTCTCACTAGTTAGATCAAGATATAACACAAACTTGCATGAGTGTTCATTAGTACACTATCTAACTAGTGTCAATAATGTGAATTAATTTTGTCTCTTTTCATTAATTTTTAAAAATTAAATTTTAGAAAAAACTTAAGAGAATTACTTAAACATGAGATAAACTAATCATTAATTCCAAATTCTTTATCTTATTATTCCAAATCCCTATCTGTATACATCACTCACATGATTCAACTTCTCATAATAACTATTTCAAGTTCAGTTGTATGTAACGGCTTCTTTTTTTCAATTTTTTTTTTCAGAAAAATTATTTATCCTCTAATGTATTAGCCTTTATTCGACCTTTGTATCTAATAATAATTTAATTTTAATAATTTTTAACACCACATTTTTCTACTCCAAGAAAATAATATCCAGTTAAATTTAATTTAAATTTAGGAATAAAGATTTCTTTTATCACTTTTGTAACTTCCTCTTCACTTTCTCAATTTGTTAGGTTTCTTTAATTTTCTCCCTACTTTGATACTAATTATGTCAGTATCTTATTAAGAGATTAATTTAGGATTTAGAATTTATGATTTTAGAATTTAGAATTTATAATTTAAAATTTTAAGATTTAAAATTTAGAATTTTAGAATTTAAGATTTAGGGATTTAATATTTTACGATTTATGATTTTAGGATTTGGGATTTAGGATTTAAGATTTTTTTAAATTTGATTCTAATATTTTTATTTTTGAATTTAATTTTAAACAAAGTGATTTTTAGTTTTTAAAATTTTTATTTTAAATCTATATATGTGTTGCAATTAAATTTTTTTAATTTATGTACAAAAAAAGCCAAAAAATGCTGATATTTTTTAATTGAATTGTTTTTTTTTTTCTCCCAACTGATGCTCTTAAGTACAATGCATGTGTAAATTAGATAATCCAAATGACAATACTCCCGGTTGCAGCTCACGACCAATACTATTCTTGTATATATACGGATTCAAATAAAATTACCAAAATCATTGACATATAAAATACAGATTGATATGGTCACTATAATTCAGTGACTACAAGTTATAATTTGAAAATAAGTTAAAAAAATGTTAGAGATTTTATGACTCAAATTATCAAGTCATTAGATCAATAATTCGGCTGTTATAATCTGGTTTATTCCGTATTATTTAATAATAATTATTTATTATTCAGAGAACAAATCTTGATTTATTTTTTGTAATTCGGCCAATGAAATCTTTACTTCGACTCAAAGAAAGTATAACCCGACACAGTTATATCTATAAATTAGAATCCAAATAAAATAAATAGAACGTGATCTATTTTAGTTAGAGAGAATTTCTGCTATAACGAAACTATTTTAAAATAGATTGAGAGTAGTTACCAAATATTAGAAAAATATCTCAACTACTCCGAAAAAATAATCGATAAATACAAAATCATCATAAATACGTAAAAAGTATATTATTCACTTTGAATACTATTATCCTCACTATTCACTTTGAATAATATTATACCCATTTCTTATCTTTACTAATTTGAGTGTCAGAGTGCTTTTACAAATGTCCATTGCTGCTATTTCTCTTGAAGTCGACGTATATCTTATCTATCCCAGACGAAGATATGCTCAACTCTGGACAGGATGAACTATACAACAAGTCAGACTTATCTTATTACTTAAGAATTCATAGATTAAAAATAAATTAATAAACTATATATGTATTTATATTAAAATATATAATGATTGATTTTGGCGTATAAATAACATTTTTGATATGAACGCGTGTTAAATCCTATTGCATGTGTAGTTAAAGGCTGTTGCAACGTCCTTATTTCTTGTTTCATTCTGAATTTGGTTCAAATTAAGTGAATGAAATGGCACGTATACATATTGTCATTCAATTGCCATCAACGTTGAAAACATTATATACGTTCCACATTTTAAGAGAGACATGCACTAACTATGTGGTTAGTAGTGACGTCTTGGTAACCAATTCTTCGAGTATCCTTGCACCATCATACAATCTGTATCTAACACTACGTATAGTACGTAGGTGACAAATTAAATTCGTTTACATATGCAACCTTGCAATCTTATTTTATAACACACTAAATTTTGGGTATTTGATTTCTCTTTTCATTTTTGAATTGTCTGTGTCGATTATTGTACAAACTCACATGTGTCACGTGTCTATATATTTTTTAATTTTGAATGTTCAAATAGCATGAACTTCAATTTCATTCTCTCTTTGCTTGCACATATAACTTTGTCCAACAACTTGAAAATGAAAGCATGAACTACAACTACAACACACGTAAAGGACCACTTAGATATTAGCTTCCAATTGGAATCGTCGATTTCTAGGGCAGGCTCCTCCAGGCGCTCCAATATTATTTTATTTGACATCACAAGTCTGCTCCATAACACAATCTTAATTTTTGGCTATTATATATTACCAAAACATTAATGCTACTACGTGACCAATAAATATTATCATTTTGGATTATTAGTTAGTCAATAATAGTTTGCACTCATATTTGTAATGTTTGCATATAAAAATATATAATTTGCACCTATATTTATTAGAATTTGTGTACAAATGAGTCAATATAATTTGTATCCATATTTTTTAAAATTTATACACATAAATTAATAAAATTTATTTTTTGAAGATAATTTAATATTTGTGCTGGCTAAATAATGATCAAAATTACTAAAAACTACTCTCTAATTTTTTTATCCCTTTTATTTTAAAATGTATATTTTTCTTCTTTATAATAATTAAATAACATACACTTTAGTCCATTTGACTAAAATACTCTTTAATAATTATTACAATTATATATATATATATAATATTTATTATTACTATAATAAATTTAATTTATTTTAATATTTTAACTTGTTACAAAATATTTAATAGAGTAAAGTATCGTTTTTGCTCCTAATGTTTGGGATAAGCTCTAAAGTTATTCCTAACATTTCAATCATCCTATTTAAGTCCCTAACGTTTCAAAACTGACTCAATGTTGTCCTGCCATTAGGGATCCATTAACAGAATTGACGGCAGGACAAAATTGAGACGATTTTGAAACGTTAGGGACTTAAATAGGATGAAAACGTTGGAGACAAAAATGATACATAGAAATAAATTTTAATTTTATCCTTCAATAATATCAAATTTTTACTATACGTAGTATTCAATTATTTTTTAATCGCATCTAAATAAATTATACTTAATCATATTACTTTCATTTTAAATAAATTAAAATTTTTTTATAATTTTACTCTTAAAGATTTTTAGTTATCATGAAATGTTTGTAGAATGACTAGTATATAAACTTATATTGTATATAATATTCAATTATTTTTTAATCATATCTAAGTAAATTACACTTAATCACACTACTTTCATTCTAAATATTTTTTTTGTATTTTTATATTAACTTATAACTTTAAGTGTAAAATTATAAAAAAATAATAAATTTATTTAGAATGAAAGTAATGTGATTAAGTATAATTTACTTAGATGTAATTAAAAAATAATTAAATACTATGTACAGAAAAAAATTAATATTATTGAAAGATAAAATTAAATTAAAATTTATTTTTATGTATCATTTTTGTCCCAAATATTTTTGTCCTATCTAAGTCCCTAACGTTTCAAAATCGTCATAATTTTGTCCCGTCGTCAATTCTGTTAACGGATCCTAATGGCAGGACAACATTGAGTCAATTTTAAAATGTAAAGACTTAAATAAGACGATTGAAACGTTTGGGACAACTTTAGAACTTACCCCAAACGTTGGGGAGAAAAACGATACTTTACTCATATTTAATTTAAAATTTTTTATATATTTCATGTTT
>NC_029775.3:65967201-65986406 GCF_000817695.3 Arachis duranensis
TATATATTTTATAAATAGAATAGAAAAAAATATCACTTTTTCATATATTAAATATATATACTACTAGAAAATTAGTTATTATAGACGAATATTTCCGATGGATTTTATTCCACGGAAATACAGATAGAATTTGCGAGAAAGTTTTTGTCGAAAACAAAAAAAATGAATTAGCATAAATTACAAACGAAAAAGAGAATCCGTCGATAATTCTGTCAAAAAAATTAATTTTTTTTTGTGGGAAATGATTACCGATAGAGAATCTGTCTGTAATTAAATGGATAAAAACACTACGTTTTATTAAATTATTACAAACAAAAAATCTGTCTGTAATATAAAATATTCCGTTGAAAAATTTTAATTTAAACCTACTTCACCCCACCCTATCAAGCTCCTTTCACACACACAAAAAGTCCCAAATCAAAGGACTTGTTCCTCTCTCCTTCAATGAGCTTCTCCGTCGCACGAGCTTCTTCTTCTCCTTTCCTCACTCACAGCTCCACCGCCGGCCACCCTAATCGCTGCAGCTACCTTCTCCTTCTTCTCCTCTCATTTAAACACTGAACCAGTAGAACACAACCCCTGTCTCTCTTGTTCTTTCTCGTTCACAGCACAAATCAAGCTAAAGTTCATGTTCTCTTCGTCTTAGGTGAGCTCCAGCACACCGGCGCCACCTGTAGCAGCATCTGTCCCCACCGCCGCCGCGCCTCTCTTTCTCTCCATTTATCCCCACTCAGTTTTGGCTCGCACATCTTCTCAACGCAGTAGCCATCATATCCTCCATTCAATGCTTCCAGGTTTTGGTTTCTAAATTCTTTTAATTTTTTAAGTTCAATTAATTTTGTTTAGTTAGTTTGATTTTAGTAATTAGTTTAGTTAGATTTATTTTCTGATGAGTGGATTTTTAGGTTTTGATTAGATCAGGTTTAGTTAGATTTTTTCTGATTTTAATAATTAGTTTAATTTAAAATTTATTGTTGAAACTTTTTTCCTCATGGTCTTTTAATTTTTGGTGTTTCCTTTCACTGCACTATCTTTTTTCTTTTGCTGCTGCTTCTTGCTGTAATGTGATAGTGATCCTTCTAAGAGAATACGATTATGGATTATGCTTTACAAGAGTTGAACTTAGTGATCTGCTTAGAGCTCTATTAGCTGCAATTCTTCTATTCCATATGTCTTACTAATGAATCACCTGCAATTTTTCTATTGGTAATAAAACCATTAGAAGAAAGGCAAATTTTGTTACTGATGATAAAGCTAACCAAAGCAAACTTGTCTCTACTTAAATCCTCCTGCATATATACGATAGAATAATATTTGATTTGATTACACTTTACTCAATTTTCAAATAAGTTCATATAATTAAAAAATTTGTAATTGTGTTTCAAATTAAATAATATTTTCTAATGTTTCAAATAACATTATTTTTATCTATGTTTCTATTTTAGGGTCCAGGTGTACCGTTTTGAAAATTGTAAAATCCAATTTTAATAATAATAAAATCCAACATTTTTCACATTTTTTATGTTTTAAACCTTAGCCACCACATTATTTGTTGTTACTTATTTCCCATTTAGCTATTCTCCCTATCCTCAATTGGTATAATTTCAATTTCATTATATTATTATTGTAGTTGCAGGAGGCATAGAAAGATGGGAAGGGCTCTTGTTGTGACAAGCTGGGACTCAAGAAAGGCTGCTGGACAAAAGAGGAGGCTCAAATCTTGACCAACTACATTCAAGCCAATGGAGAAGGTTCTTAAAGGGCTTTGCCTAAGAATGCTAGTATGCATGCTTCTATCTCTATTATTTTTTTCATTTGTTTCATCATCAGACTCTTATTCTTTTTCTTCTTCTTCATGAGGGTCGCAAATTGAGATGGATTAACTATTTGAGAGCTGATCTTAAAAGAGAAAACATCTCTATTGAAGAGGAAGCCATCATCACTAAGTTGCATGCTTCTTTTGGTAACAAGTTAGTGCTATTTACTACTACTCTATATGTGTCTCAATGCCATTTTGTATGTCCATAAGAAGAAAGAACAAAACTTGAAGCTATACATATGGACAAAGATAAAAGTTTCTTATTGTTACCATCCATCTTTTGGTCACAGTTTTGGCAAACACCACACAAAAGATTTCTTAGCCATCCATACATCTATCTTTCCTAGCTCAAGATAGTTTATATTTCAATAAATGGTGCCTTGTATTTTATTCAAGTAGGTACCTATCTCATTCTATTATTTTCAAGTATTTTTCGCATAATTATTTGAAGCTAGTAAAATACTTTTTCAATTTTTGTGTTAAAAGAAATGTATACTAAAATGTGATTGTGTGTTCAGGTTTGTATTTAGATATACCTTTGAATAGATGATAACACTTGTGATATTCATTGGAAAGATATTTATTGCAGGTTAGCTTTTTGTATGAATGGTTGGTTGGTTTATGCATATACATTTTTTAAAGTGAGATTTTTCTTTTCCTCAATTGTGTCATTTATTAATGCATTAGGCTTCTTGCTATATGGAGGAAGGTAAGGTTTCTGCATTGTCTTATTTGAATACTTGTCTCATTTGAATACTTGTAATTATTTCTTAAATCACAACAAATTAAGGCTTAAGCCTTAATTTGTGATATATAAATTACTCATTTAATAAGTGAATCTCAGAAGAATTTTTTCATATCAATTTAGTTGTGACATTATATTGCAGTTTGGATCTATCACAGCTATTTGTTTCACCTATTTTCTGATAAGGTGTGTTATGGTAAGTGATAACCATTTTTTTAATATACATGGACCATATAGAATAATGCAGCATATATAGTATACTTGTTTAGTACTTCATAACCTTAATCAATCCTTTGTAAGTACAAGCTTTTTTCCTTAGTGGATATTATATAGACACATCCCTTATAAGGTTTATTTATCTTTCAGTACTGATATTAGATTGGCAAACTTTAAGATGTCTCCTTTATACTTATCTTCCTAATAATTAGAACCTTAATGGTGGAAAGCAATCATATGTCTAGTTTGCATCTCCAACACCTCTTTTTGGCCTATCTGAATAGTGGATACTATAATTAGAATTTCTGACGCATTAGAACAAAATGAATGAGGAGAAATGGGATTTGCATTTTGATCTATTGTGAAGGTAAAGTAACTTGGCGGATATTTTTATTCTTAGATTAAATTTTCATTATTCGCATTTTAATTACAAGTGATTTTGTTTGTATAAGCTTGCTTTAATGCTGATACTACTATCTCTTTTGTAAATGACATTTTAAAAAGTGTTTTTTAAATTGATGTTGCAATTGTTTGTGATTGTTGCAGTTATGAGAAGCACTGACCAATTAACACAAGAAGAAGAGTACCCTGTATAGGTTAGGTGTCAATCTTAGATGGGCCTCAAAAGTTCTAATAGCACAAGTGAGGTATGGAGAATTATATTTTTGCATCAATTTGGTGTCTATGGATTGCAACAAATAGCAAGATATTTAGAGACAAAATAATACTTTTACAGAGGAAGAAGATGTAAATGTAGATGATGTAGCTATTGCTTTTGATGATTCTATGGTACTACTTTATTTGATGATTTTGAAACTTTCTTTTATTGTTTACAGTTAGTTAAGCATGACTCTGAAGGACAATGCAATTCTAAGTGCAAGACAATCGAGCAAGTGTGTCAGGAGGTATAGAACTTTGTGTGATTTTTGCTCGGTGCATTTGATTGTCGCAAATAGATTGCACACCATGGTTTCTTTTGGTTCTAAAATGGAAAATTATATTATGAATTATTGTTTTCAAATTTTCAGGTTATAGGGTATTTGGATACAGATGTTGCTGAATATTTATATAATTCAAAACCTGATACCGATTCGTTGTACAAATATCTCTGCAAAGACCCTACTAAAGCATGCAGCACCAAACCACCCCCTGTCCCTAAGGTAGTGACAATCTGAATTGTTGTTTACTTACTGCTTTTGAGTAAATTTGAATTAAAATGGACATTAGTTACTAACTTACTTTAAATATTGCTCGTTACTACAAGAAGACCAAGAAACTCCCACCTGTGTGGAAGTAGTAAGTGCCTTTGAACACTATTAATTGTTTGATTTCCCTAATTGCTTAATTCGTGATTACTCTTTGAGGATAGTATTCATCAATTGGCTTAGTGTGCTAGAACTTTGTATCTAGTAGATGGCAGTTTAACTTGGATTGTGATATAGGTTAACTATACGCTATTTATTGGATAGCAACTGGTTTCTCTGTCAACGCACTATTATATCTTTTCTATGCACACATAGTCAGCCAATATAATCAACATTTATAAATAATATAATCAAACCCAATTCACACTTATAACTAAATTTCTTAAAGATTATGTAATCAAACTAGATTTTCATTATAATAAAAGGAAAGATGTTATCAAAATTCATAGTTTTAAAAGAAGATTGAAATTGCTTCACTATTTGTTCTATCATGAGCACGTTAACTATACAGATACCTTCATGGAAACAAGTTTACTGGTCCAATACCTACAGAACTTGGCAACATGTCGAAATTGAGCTACCTGTGAGTCTATTTCTGATTGTATAATCTTGGTCCTCTTTTCACTACATGTAATTATTTAAAACTAATTTGTTATTGTAAGCAATTAAATGACAATCAACTGGTGGTTAGAATTCCTAATGAGATTGAAAAACTTGAACACCTTTTTGAATTGTGAATATGATTCATTCTTATTTCAAAAGAAAAAAAAAGAATCACTTCTTTGTGTGTCAGTTGTATTAAGTTTCTCCTGTTTCTTATGTTCAAGAATATTGCCAACAACCATCTTGTAGGGTCTATTCTGCATAATATAAGCTCTTGTACTATATTGAATCAGTTGTAAGATTTCTGCATGCTGCCAATGAGCTGCGGAACATTGAAAAATAGAATCTTCTTTTGTTTTCGATGTAGTATAGTTAAACAATACACTGAGTTTATATCTTGAATCATAATTGATGTATCAATACACTTTGTTGATGTATGGTTACTTATTATTATAGTTGATGTATCAACATACTTTGTTTATGTTTTGAATTATATTGACTTGCTTGTTTATAGTATTTTTCTTTTAATTTGATAATACGATTAACTTGTTTAAATTTATATTTATTTTTTATGAAAACGGGTTTATTTTGCAATAAAAAAATCTAAAAAAATCTATTTTATCTTACTAACAGATTTACAGACAGATTTTCTATCTGTATTCAGAATTTAGGATGGTATTCCAAGGCTCAAATTACCGACATAAAATCGGTCGAACATATGGCTCTAATTACTGACAGAAAATTCGTCGAAAAATGTCTCTAATTACCGACGAAAAATTTGTCGAAAAGTTCGACGTTTCAGGGAAATGGAGGGGGAGAATTTACCGAAAAAAAATCTATCGGTAATTGGTAAAAATTTGTCTGTAATTTTCTGACGGAAAAAAATTCGTCGGTAAATAGTTTCTGACGAGGTCTTTACAGAGCGACAAAATCTGTCGGTAATTTCATCGGTAACCAAAAATTGTCTATAATATAGACCAAATCTATTTGTAACTATGTCTGTATTAAGCCATTTTCTAATTGTGATAATTGACTTATCTAATAAAAAATCTATTTAAATTCACAGACTTAGATGAGCCAATTAAATAGGTCGAACCAGCCATTTGCCATCCTAAATTTTTACAATGTCATTCATAAGTCATATAAGGGATTTTGGAAACTTTCTATTATCTTTATTTTATTTTCCTCTTCTATCTTCGTTAAGATTTTTTTTACTTTAACCATTGTGAATATATGTTGAACAATTACCTTTGAGTTTAACTTTACATGGTCCTGACCCATTGATCTTTGTATGAAAGAATGAGGATCACTGTATCTCCTCATCTCCCATTTTTTTTACTTTTGGTAATAAGATATGTGTATGTTCCATTGACAACCAGACCTAAATTGGATGTACTGTACAACATACTTTAATTACCATAATAATTTCCTCCTTGTTTTCACACTGTAATCCAATTTCAAACTTATTGGTGGGATTATCCTTGAAGCCTCTTTGACTAAATAAATAATCTGAAATCATTGCCTCGAGATTCAATGTGAAAAGTGATTCAACTGATCATATGGTCGAAAAATGGCAGAATGTGGTACGATTTGTGTATTACTGTAGTAGTTCATCTATTTCTCCTCTTCATCCAGAATTTTCGTTGGTTCAGCCTCAGTATCTTCACTGTCGTCAAGGTTAACTTGATAGGAATCCATCGTTGTGTCTCTAATACCAGAACCCTCATGACTTTTAGCATCAACTTGTATCATACTATTATTAGAATCTTTGACATTTGACCCTTCTTGACTACTTTCAGGTGGCATATTTAGGTCAACCATCGTCCTTCTAATATTTCTTCTAGTTGCCCTCACTTAAAAGGGTATCATCAACAATATTCGCAGAAGTTCCTTTACCAAAGTCGACTAGAAAAATAAATAATTCCAACAGATGGATATTTGTCCAACTATTATGCCAGACCCTAATAAGACGTATGTCATCGTCACCACATAATTGATACCTAATTCACAAAAAACATAAAATCTTATCAAAACCATCATCAAATAAAAAAAATAAAATAATAATAACAATTGTAATATATGATATACCTTTTATAAAATAAAGTGTTGTCTTCTACGGATGGATATCTGTAATAGATTTTTTTTCACTCTTTTCGTATATTGTTGGCATGCAATATCAATTTTTTTTAATATTGTTAGACTTTCGATTTCAGATAACATATACACAAATATTGGTTGAGCAGAACTAAATACGATAGATCCCTTTTAATCACAAACTATTTTACTATTATAATAAATGGAAAATAATAAAATTTCAGACATTATATAGAATGAACAAAAAATTAAAATAAAAAAAATGAGTTACTAATAATAATTTTGGTTCCAATTAATTTCGATAAAATTTTATTTAGGAAGCTACTTAAAATTTACCGACGGAAACATGACAAGGTTTGCCGAAAAAAAATAGCAAACTTGCCCCTAACGCCAAAAAGAATGAATCTTCAAAAGTAAAATAAAAATAATTTTATTTGAAAATAATATAGATTTTTTTATTTTATAACAGTAAAAAATCCATCTTCGTTATCATTGTCCCTTCTTTTCTTTAATAGTTTCATTTCTTGCTCTGGCCCCACAACCACATGGGTCCTCCATTTTCCCATTTCCTTTGTGCGTAGCCTGCACATAATCAGCATAATCTCCAAAACACACCCATCTCTTCTACTCACAGGATCAAGGCTCAAGTTCAATCACGAACCATATTGGACACGTGTACGGTGATCAACACACAGTCCTCACAGGAAATGATGGTGGTGTTTGCTGGTCGAAGAACTCTCTCTACCTTGAAATGACAAGGAAGACAAAAGAGGTAAGGGCATTGCATAGAAAAGAAAACCATGCCCTCAGAGTGCAAAATGTGCAATATTTAACTGGTAGGCCAATTTTTAGTTTCTTATAAAAAAGCTAAGCGTGCAGGAACAAATAAAATAGTGTAGAGAAGGCATGGAAAAAGCAAAAGTTAACAAAACCAAAAATCATTGAATATTCCGATTGTCAAAAAACATCATTTTTAAAGATCTTAAAAATGGAAATTTTTTATTTTTAATATTGGAGTGATAGTGGTGTTTTTTTAAAATGTGAATTGTTGAGGTGTTATACTCAAATGTGGAGTCGTTTAACTAGAAAAACAGAAATCGGATCGTCCGATTTATTACACGTAGAGAAATTAGACCGTCTGATTTTTAGAAGTATACAAGTCGAACTGTCCAATTTATAGAGGTACAGAAATCGGATCGTCCAATTTGTGAGAGGTACACAAATCGAACCATCCGATTTGTGTTAAAAAAATTAAAAAATTTGAGATACAGAAATCGGACCATCCGATTTATGTACTTCCACAATTTTAAAAATACCAAAAATTACAATGTTAAAATATATCACCACTTCTATTTCCATAAAAAAAAAAATTAGCCTAAAAATGGTCGAGGAGGATATTTTTAATTTTTTCCTCGGAGTGTATGTCGCATAGTTGATAAGAGATTCCTTAATTTCTGCATGGTTAGAATATTATAATTAAGAAGTTCAAAAAATAATACCCATTTGCATCATTTAAGAATAACTCCGGCTTCTACGGTCATACTTTAATTGGTCGTAGACCAGACTACCGGTACCTCATATCTAGATTATTATTTTGAAAAAAAAAAGTTAATAGGTAAAATTGTTCTAAAAGATATTTTAATCTTTATTTTGATCGTTGATAGAAAAAATTAATTGAAATCGTTGTCAAAAGATACATGATTTGGTCATGTTAGTCCTTCCGTAAGTTGGATGATGATGTGTCATGTTAAGTACCACGTGGCATGATGACATGGTGGGTTATTACCACGTATCACAAGATGATTGGTTGACATGTCAGAATCATGTGTCACTTGACATGTAAAAAAGTTATTTATAATTAAAATAATTCTTGAAAGTTTAAACGTAAGTCATTTTCATCTCTAAAACTTTAAAAATTAATCAAATTAGTCCTTATATAATTTTTTTAATTTTTTTTGACATGTCAACCAATCATCTTGTGACACATGGCATTAACCCACGACGTCATCATGCCACGTGGCACTTAACATGACACGTCATCATCCAACTGACGAAAAGACTAACGTGACTAAATCGTGTATCTTTCGAGGACAATTTCAATTAATTTTATCTTTTGAAGACCAAAATAGAAATTGAAATATCTTTCAGAAATAATTTTGACTATTAAATCGAGAAAAAATATATCCTAATTTTATATATAATGATATAATGATATAAAATTACACTTCAATTTGAGTATTAATTGACAACACTTCAAATTACATTCCTAGTTCTATGTTGAATTAGGTCAGATCCCAAATTAAGTTATTAAATTACGTTTTCATTTTTTAGATTCGTTAAAAAAAGTAGGGTTTAATTATTCTATTAGTATTTATAGTTTTACCAAATTTATAATTAAGTTTTATAATTTTTTTTTAATTGGATATCTAACTATATTACTTTTAATTTTATAATTAAATCTTTTTCACGTAAAAAATATTAAAATTATTAGCATATTTTTTTAAAAAATATATAATTAAAATTTTAATTAAATTTTTAATTATAGATATATTCAATTTACAGAAAAATATTTAGTTAATTCTAATATTTTTTAAATTAAAAAAGATCTAATTACAAAATTAAAAATAATATAAAAATTTAATTAAAAAATATAAAAACCTAATTAAAAATTTAGTAAAATCAACAGATAATTGAACCAAAAGTTAATATATCTAGACAAAAAAATTATCTAAATATATATTTAATTTTTTATAATATAAAAGTTAAAACTTAAAAGGAACATAGTGAAGATATGAGTAATATTTTTCTATAATTTTTTTTAAATACTATTTATCATATATAATCTATAAAACTATATTTTATTATTTTTAAGAATAATGATGAGAGTTCTAATTTATTATCTAATTATCCTTTTAATATATAATTATCATTTTAATATTAAAATATAAATTTTTATTAGTTATCATGAAGGTTGCGAGAATCGGACCTGTCAATAAACCGATGAGGTCACTGGTTCAATGGTTCACTGGTTCGATTAGGGTTCAACCGATTTAATTAAATATTAAATAAAATTATTAAAAAATTTAAAATAATCTTAAGTATATAAATTTAATAATTTCTAACTTAATAAAATTTAATATTTCACATAATAAATTATCCATTACTTAATATTAGAAGTTCACAAATAACTTCAAAAATCAAAGTTTATAACTAAATAAAAATAACGTACATAATGACAAACCCATAATGTTCTACATTCAAAAGAAACAATTACTAGCAAGTTTTCAACTAATCAAAGGTGCAACTCATCAAAAATCATAATTATCATTAAGTGTTCCAACATCTCTATCATAAACAGGTAATTCAAAACCACCATCATCAGAAGTACCACCAAAAGAAGCTGTATTTGAAGAATCAGCAACATTAGACAAATCCACATCAAGTTCCACATCTCCTCCATCTAATAAAATAAAATAGAAAACAAAAAAAATTAAAGTTACAACTTTACATCAGATATTGAGAGGAAATGAAACAAGTTTTACTATTTCAATCACCTTTAGGATATGAAGGCATAGCATTATCCGTATAAATTAAATTTTCAATGCCTTCGATGTCTCCATTAGTAAATTCAGGATCACCTTCATCCGGCATTACCCAAAAATCTACTGTGTCAATGCTTTGAATGTCAATTGGATCATAATTCTTCTCCTTGCGATGCATTCTAGATTGAAGGCGTAGATTATAAGTGACATAAACAATGTCACTTAGCCTTTGATGCTCTAATCGGTTCCTCCTCTTTGAATGGATTTGTTCAAAGAGGCTCCAGTTCTTCTCACAGCCGGATGATAAAGATGTTTGATAAAGAAGACGAATTGCCATTTTTTGCAAGTTAGGAGCACTCCCACCGTGTAGCCTCCACTATTCACCTACCAGAATATGAAAGTCAGCCATCAATTCTCATTCAATATTTAAAAAATATTCAAAGTAAATTGAACATAGAAATATAATAACTTACCAGGTTCAAGTCTCTTAATTGCTTTCAATGCACTTTCCCTTCCAAAACTTCCTTTTCGATCTTGATACAACTGTATCTCTTGCATTGCGGCAACTGAGTTATTGCAAAGAGTTTCAATATCAAATAAATCAAGCAAAGACCTCAAGATATTTGCCTTCTCAATAAACCCCTCACTATAGAAGAAATCTAGATTCAAAAAGTATGCTACTGCATAGAGGTCACGCTTCAAATGCTTATCCCACCGCATTTTCAAGATACTTGTATAAGGTGTGTATGTAGATTTCCTATTTCTAAACATTGTCTTGATAGCAATTTTGGCTCTTTGCATGCCCTCATACACGATACCCAGAGAAGGTTTCTCATCAGCATCAACAAGCCTCAATAACTTCATAAGAGGACCAACAAGCATAACAGTAGTAAAACAATCCTCCCAAAACTTACTATCCAAGATAATTGAACTAACCATCTTCCCATTGACACTCTTGGATAATTTATGAGAAGTGAAATATTTGTCCACCACCAATGATTGCAAGTCTTCTTTATGATCATATATACTTTTCAAAGTAATAAAAATAGTAGCAAAACATGTTACTCATGGTCGAACATTTTCTTTCCACTCTTTTCTTTTTCTAAGCCATGACAAGAAAATCATATGATTGTAAACAAAAACAGTCACTTTTGAAGTACGAGAGGCAAGGTCAGCTATGTGAGGAAGACTTGCTATGTCTTTCAAGATAAGATTGATGCAATGAGCAGCACAAGGAGACCAAAAAATGTTTGGATACTTTTTATGAATGAGTTTTCCAGCAGATACATAATTTGCAGCATTATCAGTAACCAACATGCACAATGTTACTAGACCCAACCCACTCAATAACCTCAGCAAACAATTTAAACAAGATATCGGCAGTTTTATCATATCAGAAGCATCAACAGACTTAACAAATGACATACCAGCAGGATAATAAACTAGAAAATTAATTAACGTATGCTGCCTTTGATCAGTCCAGCCATCTGCCATCAGTGTACAACCAATCCTTTTCCACGAGCTCCTATAACCTTCAACAAGCAACTGACACTCCTTCTTAAGATCGGCCAGCAAATGAACTCTCATTTCATCATACGACGGTCCCTTGAAACCAGGTCCAATTGCAGCAACGCCGTCCAAGGCAGGTTGAAAGTAAGGTAATTGAATTGCATTGAATGAAATCCGTGCATCAATGATCCATCTTGCAAGCCCCAACTTAACCTTGTGCACAACTTGTTTACTGGCCAAGACACTTTTCAAAGTTGGTTGAGAGCCTGTCGTAGTCCGTTCCTTAAAATAACTTCCAATTGAAGTAGCAGTAATCGCTCTTCTCTTTCCTTTGTCTCCCATTGTTGCAAGAGCCGGAGGTTGTACAGGATTAGGCACTTCACCCTCTTCTTCCGCTTGTGTTTTACTTTCCATATCATAACAATCAGCTGTAAATTTTCTTTTTTCTGCCTTATTTTTTTGTTTTCCTCCAAAAGCCTTTTGAATTGAAGTTCAACATCTTTAGTTACTTTGTTACAAACTTTAATTTGTCCAGGAATTTTTGTAAGATGATATTTCATTCTATATATCCCCCCTCCATTGTAAGTATTCAAGCAGAAAACACATGTATATTGAGCCTTGTTATTTTTGTCATACTTCACTGTAAAATACTGCCAAGCTGGATCAGATTTACCTCTGGATGAACCAGTTTGAGAATCTTGAACAGCATTATCTTGTGGCTGTGGGTTACTTTGTGATTGTTCCATCTATAACAAATTAACAATCAGAAAATCAAAGACCAGAAAACAACTTCACTAAACCATGAAAATAATGAAACAGCAAACATATTCAGAAGCAACAAAAAATATTCATCATGAAGCAGCAAATAGAAGCAGCAAAACATATTCAAAATAAAAAACAGCAATGATGAAAATAATGAAACAGCAAATATATTCAGAAGCAACAAAAAATATTCATCATGAAGCAGCAAACAGAAGCAGCAAAACATATTCAAAATAAAAACATAGCAATCATGAAAATAATAAAACAGCAAACATATTCTGAAGCAGCAAAAAATATTCATCATGAAGCAGCAAACAGAAGTAGCAAAACATATTCAAAATCAAAAACAGCAATCATAAAAATAATGAAACAGCAATCAAAATAACCTCAGAAAATCAAAAACAAAAATCAAGAAGGCAGCATAGAACAGGCGAACTCATAAATCAAGATCAGAACCTCAGAAAATCAAAATCAAGAAGCATAGAACTCATAAATCATTATCAGAATTCAGAAGGAAGCAAGTTCAAGCATTGAGCAGGCGAGCTCATAAATCAAGATCAGAACCCAGAAGCCCAGAAGGCAGCAAATAAATCAAGAAGACAAGAACAGAGTTTTACCGGTGAATGAGGAGGCAGGCTCAGCGAGCTCGGCGACGTTCGGCGACGAGGAGGCGGGCTCAGTGAGAAGCAGAACGCGGTGGTGGTCACGGCTTCTGTGGATGGCTGTGGGTGGCGAATGAAGAGGCGGGCTCGGCAAGCTCGGCGACGAGGAGGCGGGCTCAGCGAGAAGCAGAACGCGGTGATGGTCGCGGCTGCTGTGGATGGCTGTGGGTGGCTTGGTGGTTTCTGAAATCTGGAACTTGGTGGCAATGGTGGCCTTGGTGGGTGAATGGCCGCTGAATGCACTTGGAAAGGGGAAAGGGGAGATTAGTGTTAGTGGCCTAGTGGGTAACGCGTATGCCTTTCTCTTTTTTTTTTTAAAGCCAAAACGACGTCGTTTGGCATCTCAAGTTGCAAATCATACAACCGCCAAAAAATCGAATGGTTCTTTCGATTTGTCGGTTAATCGCCGATTTGACCGATTTTTTATCGGTTCTTTGCCAGTTGGTTTTCGACGTTACCCAGATCAATTAGGTGATCGATTCCTGATTTTTCCAATTGAACCGACCAAACCGGTTCGATTTTTAGAACCATGGTTAATACAATACTTCATAATAATAAAATATTAAAGATCAAGCATGATTCACGTTTTTTGACAGTGAAACTATTTCTACTTGAATAATGAAGCCAAAAATAAAGCATGCATGAGTGCAACACATACACAGTGATAGACACGACGAACTTTCTTAATGATAAATTAAAATTAAATAACCCTAAACGTAAATCCAGCATTAGCATTAGAATTTATATAGCTGAACAAATACGGTAATATTACGTAGCCAAATTATTTTAAAAATTAAATTAAATTAAGTCAGTTCAATAATTTAAGACTCTATAACTAAAAATTGAGACATGTTATACATATAAATTTTTTTGACATATAAATTTATATAAGTTAACTCTAATCCAACAAAATTTATTTTCATAATGCGCACGTGAAATTACGATATTCTTCCTCAAACGTTTGTATCTCGTTTGTATCTCGCGTTCTTCCTTCTCCTCCTTTTTCTTTACGTTTTTTCTCCTTTTTCTTTGCATTCCTCCTTCTTCTTCGCATATTTCATCCTCTTCGTCGTTTTTTTATTGCTACTTTGTTGTTGCACTTTTTTCCTCCTCCACTTTCTATTGATTTTGCAATACTATGTATATTTTTTAGAAGGTAAAACAAGAAAAAAAAAGATGAATAAAATACAGCAGAAGATGAGGAGGAGAAAGAGAAAAAGTTTTGAATTATTTAGACTTTATCAGTACAAATTTAACGAAAATTCTTAAACAATACACTTAAATATCTTAGTTTTATCTCGAAATTTGCTGCAATTACACAAAAATGTTTCTCTAATGCTGCATTTTTTTCTTCTTTTTTTCTTTATTTCTTTCTTTCTTTTAGTTGAATGAATGTAGGTTCATTATCTTCTAAGTAATTTTGCAGTATTATGTATTTCTTCTTCTTCTTCTTTGTTTGATTTTTTTTATTCTTATTAAAAAAGAGTAAAACAAGAAAAAACTTGAGAAGGTAAAACAAGAAAGAAAAGATGAATAAGAAAAAAAAAAGAAGAAGATGGTGATGATGATAAAAGAAAAATAAGAAGAAGCAGCAGAAGATGAGGAAGAGGAAAAAGAGGAAGAACTTTGAATTATATAAAATTTAATTTGTCAGCATAAATCCATCAAAAAATCTTAAATAATACACTTAAATGTTTTAGTTTTACCCCAAAATTTGCTACAACTACACAAAAATATTTTCTGTAAAACTGCAATTTTTTTCTTCTTTTTTTTCTTATTTCTTTTAGTTGAATGAATGTAAGTTTATCATCTTCCAAGTAATTTTACAGCATTATGTATTTCTTCTTCTTCTTTATTTGATTTTTTTGTTTTTATTCTTGTTAAGAAATAGTAAGACAAGAAGAAATTTGAAAAGGTAAAACAAGAAAGGAAAGATGAATAAAAAAAGAAGAAGAAGATAGTGATGATGATAAAAGAAAAACAAGAAGAAGCAACAGAAGATGAGGAGGAGAAAGAGGAAAAATTTTGAATTATACATATTTTATCAATATAAATCCATCAAAAAATCTTAAACAATACACCTAAATGTCTTAGTTTTACCCCAAAATTCGCTTCAATTACACAAAAATATTTTTCTCTAGTGCTGCAGTTTTTTTCTTCTTTTTTTTTTCCTTATTTCTTTCTTTCTTTTAGTTGAATGAATGTAGGTTCATCCTCTTTCAGGTAATTTTGTAGCAATATGTATTTATTCTTCTTCTTTGTTTAATTTTTTGTTTTTATTCTTGTTAAGAAATATTAAAATAAGAAGAAATTTGAAAAGGTAAAATAGGAAAGAAAAGATGAATAAGAAAAAAAAAGAAGATGGTGATGATGATAAAAAGAAGAAGAAGAAGAAACAGCAGAAGATGAGGTGGAGGAAGAGGAAGAGTTTTGAATTATGCAGAATTTATCAGTACAAATCCACCAAAAATTCTTAAACAATACACCTAAATGTCTTAGTTTTATCTCGAAATTTGTTGCAACTATACAAAAATATTTTCTCTAATGCTGCATTTTTTTCTTCTTTTTTTCTTATTTTTTTCTTTCTTTTAGTTGCATTGAATGAATGTAAGTTCATCATCTTCTAAATAATTTTGCAGTATTATGTGTTTCTTCTTCTTCTTTGTTTGATTTTTTTGTTTTTATTCTTGTTAAAAAGGAGTAAAACAAGAAGGAACATGAGAAGATAAAATAAGAAAGCAAAGATGAATAAGAAAAAAAAGGTGGTGATGATGATAAAAAAAAAAGAAAAAGAAGAAGAAGCAACAGAAAATTAGGAGAAGGAAAATGAAGAGTTTTAAATTATGCAGAATTTATCAATATAAATTCATCAAAAATTTTTAAACAATACACCTAAATGTCTTAGTTTTAGTCCAAAATATGCTAGAACTACATAAATTGAGAAAATTCTATAGCAAAAATTTTGGATCAGGCAACATCATCAATACGGCAAAATTTCTACGATAACGATAACAATATCGAAAATAACGATAATGACGATACGTATAAGAAGACGACGATGCTATAACGATGATGATCATGATGATGAACATGATGGAGGAGAAGGAGGAAAAAAAAGGAGAAAAAAGTCCAATGAGAAAAGGAAGAGGAGAAGGAGGAGGAGGTGGTGGTGGTGGTGGTATTGGTGACGATGATAACAAAAAGAAAAATAACAAAAAAAGGAAAAGAAGAAGAAAAAGACAGTGTCAGGAGGAGAAGAAGAGAAAAAAAAAGAACGTGCAGGGCGTGTAAATATAAATAATTTGTATAAATTTGTATGTGTAAAAGACTTATATGTGAAAAATAATTGCTAAAAATTTTAGTTAAAAAAGAATGAAGAGAAGAAAAAAAGACACAAAAAAAGTTTGAATGAATTTAATTGCAAAAATAATTTGTCCACTTAGTATTTTTTTAAAAAATAATTTTAAAGATACAAATAATAAATAATTTTTAAAAATTTAAAAAATGACAAAAATAATAATAAAAAATATTTTTCTATTCAGTAACAAATAGATTTTAATGTATTCGAATTTTATTTTCATTTTTAAAACATTTTTGGTATAAATTATTAATTTTTAAAGATGAAAAGGTTTTAATTTTTATTATTTTTGCAAAAATTTAAACAAAATTTGATATTTAATATTTTTGAATAATTTAATATTTAATTATCGTTTTAGATTTTAAAAAATTTAACATTTTATCTTTTATTTATATTTTTCAAATTATTTTTATTTGAAATATAAACTTTATTTCAGTTAGCCTTTTTGATAATATAAGAAGCAAAATTTTTCTATAAAGGGTGGTGCATAATGAAAAACTATTTCTTTTTAATATTAGGTTGAAAGTAGTGTAATTCTCAAAAATTATGGTTAAGACATATAATACGTCGTTGTAGCTAATAGCAGCGGATGGCTTACAATTCGACAATGTTTTTCATACTAAAACAACGATAATGTTGTAAGATTTTAGATTTTTAAAAAGTAAATAATAAATTATTTATGACTTATTTTATTTATTCAAGATATTATTTTTAGAGATTTTTATATTAATTAGATATTTTTTATTATTGATTTAAAGATTTAATAATAGAGAAATAATGAAGATTTTGTATGCTTTAATTTAAATATTTAAATTTTGAATTTTATTTGTGATTTTAAAGAAAATTGATTTAATTATCTCTAATTCTTGAATTAGAATATTTCTTTAAAAAATAATTTGTAAATTTATGAATAAATAATTTTTTTAAAAATAATTGTGTTGAATTAAAATTAGTTATTAATTATTATATTACTCCTAATTTTATTGAAATTATCAAACTACTTTTATACCTAATTTTTACTAAAATTCTAATTTTCACTACACTAAAACACACACTTTCCTCCTTTACCCAAACTCTAGCCACCAACCATTTTCTCCCACTCAACAGACACACACAACACCACACACGCACACATGAAAAAGAGAGAAGAAAGAGGGAGAACCAATAGAGGAGGAAGAAAAAGAGAGGAAAGAGAAGAGGAAGGACGGCGACGATGGACATCATTGTCGCCGCGCCGTTATGTTGCACCTAGAGGAGAGGGAGCGCATCGTCGAACAAGGGTCGAGAAGAGAGAGAAGCGTCGCATCCTGCCTGTGCCGTCGCCGCCATGCCTCGTCGTTGCTGGGCTTGTCGCTGTAGCTTCGACCATCGCTGTCGCTGTTAGCTTTCAGTACTGTCATGTCGTGCGCGAGAGGGAGACTGAAGCTATTGCACGTGGAGGAGGAAAACAGTGTTGCAGTCGGAGCTGGACCCTTCTACCACCATTGAGTCACCCACTAGTCACCCATTGCCATTGTTGTTCTGACGCCATCGAGCTACCATCGAGCCACCACAAAAACCAGATGCGAGGAGAGAGACAAAATGTGTGCGGAGAGATAGAAAAAATTGAGAAATTTATGCCCTAAAATACTCAATATATAGAATAAATCTCTCTCAAAATAAAGAGTAACTCTACTTCTATTTATTTCAATGTGTTTTCAACACAATACTATCATTCTTTTTATAATTAATTATATATTTTTTATTTGTACCACCACAAAATATTATTGACATTTTATAATAAGTGAAATTTTTTACAAAATGTCAACAAATTTTTTATAACGCTGTATTTTATACATTCATTATATTCATTTATAAATTTTTTAACTCTCTCAATATATATAATAAATTCCTCTCAAAATGAAGAACAACTCTACCTCTATTTATTTTAATGTATTTTGAATACAATACTATCATTGTTTTTATAATTAATTTTATATTTTTTATCATACCAACACAAAATATTGTTGACATCTTATAAAAAGCAAAATTTTTTTTTTAACAATGTAATTAACATGCACGAAAATAATAAAAATAAATTACATATTTTTTAAAACTTGAGCAGCATAATGCATGATTTTTGTTGTGATAACAACAAATTGAATGCCCATTTATGAGATTGGGCGGTTAACCTTTTCTAAACTGAAGGAATAGCATTTTAAAGCATATTGGTAATTAATGAAGGTTGAAAATTAAGGCCTTGGTGCGCGAAATTGTGATCAATACTTTTCACAACTCAAATAATCCCCGGTAATGAATCCAAAAACTTGGTGTTCAATACCATGGCATAAACACAACTTCGCACAACTAACCAGCAAGTGTACTGGGTCATCCAAGTAATAAACCTTACGCGAGTAAGGGTCGATCCCACAGAGATTGTTGGTATGAAGCAAGCTATGGTCACCTTGTAAATCTTAGTCAGGCAAACTCATGTGGGTATGGTGATATACGAATAAAACATAAAGATAAAGATAGAGATACGTATGTAATTCATTGGTAGGAATTTCAGATAAGAGTATGAAGATGCTGGTTCCTTCCGTCTCTCTGCTTTCCTACTGTCTTCATCCAATCTTTCTTACTCCTTTCCATGGCAAGCTCAAGCAAGGGTTTCACCGTTGTCAATGGCTACCTCCCATCCTCTCAGTGGAAAT
>NC_029775.3:65986558-65987778 GCF_000817695.3 Arachis duranensis
CTCGGTTGTCAGGCGATCAACCATGCATCGTGTATCAGGAATCCAAGAGATATTCACCCAATCGAAGGTAGAACGGAGGTGGTTGTCAGTCACACGTTCATAGTGAGAATGATGATGAGTGTCACGGTTCATCACATTCATCAAGTTGAAGAACAAGTGATATCTTAGAACAAGAACAAACGGAATTGAATAGAAGAACAATAGTAATTGCATTAATACTCGAGGTACAGTAGAGCTCCACACCTTAATCTATGGTGTGTAGAAACTCCACCGTTGAAAATACATAAGAACAAGGTCTAGGCATGGCCGAATGGCCAGCCTCCCAATGATCTAAGATCTAAAGAAAGAGATTCCAAAGATCCGAAGATTAGAAGCCCCAAATACAATAGCAAAAGGTCCTACTTATAGAGAACTAGTAACCTAAGGTTTACAGAGATGAGTAAATGACATAAAAATCCACTTCCGGGCCCACTGGTGTGTGCTTGGGCTGAGCAATGAAGCATTTTTGTGTAGAGACTCCTCTTGGAGTTAAACGCCAGCTTTGGTGCCAGTTTGGACGTTTAACTCCCATTCTTGTGCCAGTTCCGGCGTTTAACGCTGGGAATTCTGAGGGTGACTTTGAACGCCGTTTTGGGCCATTAAATCTTGGGCAAAGTATGTACTATCATATATTGCTGGAAAGCCCAGGATGTCTACTTTCCAACGTCGTTGAGAGCGCACCAATTGGGTATCTGAAGCTCCAGAAAATCCACTTCGAGTGCAGGGAGGTCAGAATCCAACAGCATCTGCAGTCCTTTTTAGTCTCTGAATCAGATTTTTGCTCAGGTCCCTCAATTTCAGCCAGAAAATACCTGAAATCACAGAAAAACACACAAACTCATAGTAAAGTCCAAAAAAGTGAATTTTAACTAAAAACTAATAAAAATATACTAAAAACTAACTAGATCATACTAAAAACATACTAAAAACAATGCCAAAAAGCGTACAAATTATCCGCTCATCACAACACCAAACTTAAATTGTTGCTTGTCCTCAAGCAACTGAAAATCAAACAAAAAGAAGAGAATATGCAATGAATTCCAAAAACATCTATGAAGATCAGTATTAATTAGATGAGCGGGGCTTTTAGCTCTTTGCCTCTGAACAGTTTTGGCATCTCACTCTATCCTTTGAAAATCAGAATGATTGGCTTCTTTAGGAACTCAGAATCCAGATAGTGT
>NC_029775.3:65988286-65988525 GCF_000817695.3 Arachis duranensis
AGAACATTTTTCATTCAAGAAAGGTGATGGATTCATAGGACATTCATAACTTTAAGGCATGGACACTAAGACACTAATGATCACAAGACACAACATAGATAAACATAAGCACTAAAAAAAATTCGAAAAACAGAAAAATAAAGAACAAGGAAATTAAAGAACGGTCCACCTTAGTGATGGCGGCTCTTTCTTCCTCTTGAAGATCCTATGGAGTGCTTGAGCTCCTCAATGTCTCTTCC
>NC_029775.3:65992514-65994686 GCF_000817695.3 Arachis duranensis
AATTCTGTTGCATTAGAGAAACTAATTGAGGCTTAAGCTCAAAGTTGTTTGCTCCAATGGCAGGGATAGAGATGCTTCTCCCATAGAAATCGGGAGTAGGTGCAGTAAAGTCACCCAGCACCTTCCTTGCATTGTTGGCATTGTTGTTGTTTTCGGCTGCCATGGGTTCTTCTTCTTTGAAGATTTCTGTTAGGTCCTCTACAGAGATTTGTGCCTTGGTTTCTCTTAGCCTTCTCTTCAAGGTCCTTTCAGGTTCAGGATCAGCCTCAACAAGAATGCTTTTATCCTTGCTCCTGCTCATAAGAAAGAGAAGAGAACAAGATAATGTGGAATCCTCTATGTCACAGTATAGAGATTCCTTGAGGTGTCAGAGGAAAAGAAAAATAGAAGGCAGAAGTAGAATAATTCGAACTTATCAAAGAAGATGGAGTTCGAATTGTGCATTAAGGAATAGTGTTAGTCCAATAATAGAAGGATGTGAGAAGAAGGGAAGTAATTTTCGAAAATTAAGTAAAAGATTTTGAAAATATTTTGAAAAACACTAATTGATTTTCGAAAATAAGAGTGGGAAAGAAATCAAGTGATTTTTGACAAAGGTTTTGAAATTAGAAATCAAAAAGATTTGATTGAAAACTATTTTGAAAAAGATGTGGTTAAGAAGATATGATTAGTTTTAAAAAATGTGATTGAGAAGATATGATTTGAAAAACATTTTTTTTAAAAAGATTTGATTTTGAAAATTAATGACTTGGCTATCAAGAAAAGATATGATTCAAACATTAAACCTTTCTCAACAGAAAAGGCAACATACTTGGAATGTTGAATCAAATTATTAATTGATAGCAAGTATCTTTAAAAATGGAAAGAAATTAATTTTGAAAAAGATTTGATTGAAAAGATTGATTTGAAAAAGATTTGATTTTGAAAAATTTTGAAAACTTGAAAAAAAATTGATTTGAAAACAAAATCTTCCCTCTTGTGCCATCCTGGTGTTAAACGCCCAGAATGGTGCACATTCTGGCGTTTAACGCCCAAAATGCTACCCTTTTGGGCGTTAAACGCCCAACCAGGTACCCTGGCTGGCGTTTAAACGCCAGTCTGTCCTTCTTCATTGGGCGTTTTGAACGCCCAGCTTTTTCTGTGCATTTCCTCTGCTGTATGTTCTGAATCTTCAATTCTCTGTTTTATTGACTTGAAAAGACACAAATTAAAAATATTTTTGGATTTTTAATAGTAAGGAATAATCAAAATGCAACTAAAATCAAATAACAATGCATGCAAGATCCAAACTTACCAGTTTGTATACTACTGACATTAATGAGAATGCATATGGGACACATAAACACTCAAGTCAAGAGAATTTAAAGATCAAAGTAAGAAATCATCAAGAATTACTTGAAGATCCTTAAGACACATGAATGAATGCATGCAATTGACACCAAACTTAACATGAGACACTAGACTCAAACAAGAAATATTTTTGGATTTTATGATTTTGTAAAATTTTTTATGTGTTTTTTTTTTCGAAAATTAAGTGGAAAAGAAAACAAAAATATCAAGGTTCTTAATGAGAATTCCAGGAATCAGTGCAATGCTAGTCTAAGACTCCGGTCCAGGAATTAGACATGGCTTTACAGCCAGCCAAACTTTCAAAGAAAGCTTCGGTCCAAAACACTAGACATGGCCAAAGGCCAGCCAAGCTTTAGCAGATCACTGCTCCAAAAGCAAGATTGATAGAAATCAACAAGCTCTTGTGACGATAAGTTGAAACCTCGGTCCAATGAAATTAGACATGGCTTCAAAGCCAGCCAGATTTCAACAGATCATCATGAAACTCTAGAATTCATTCTTAAGAATTCTGAAAAAAAATACCTAATCTAAGCAACAAGATGAACCTTCAGTTGTCCAAACTCAACAATACCCGGCAACGGCGCCAAAAACTTGGTGCGCGAAATTGTGATCAATACTTTTCACAACTCAAATAATCCCCGGTAATGAATCCAAAAACTTGGTGTTCAATACCATGGCATAAACACAACTTCGCACAACTAACCAGCAAGTGTACTGGGTCGTCCAAGTAATAAACCTTACGCGAGTAAGGGTCGATCCCACAGAGATTGTTGGTATGAAGCAAGCTATGGTCACCTTGTAAATCTTAGTCAGGCAAACTCA